>NC_092281.1:23077218-23377218 GCF_036320965.1 Panulirus ornatus | reverse complement strand
TTAAAGTGTCGAGAAACGAATGATGTAAGATGATTTGTTTTCTTGCAACAAAACATTGATGAACGAAAAAGTCACAGGGTATAATAGAAGAGTCCTTGATTATATCAAATGGAATTTCTAACCTTGTAGAAAGTGACACGTTTACATAGAACCATGATGTGAATCATACTCCGGTGTTATACCTGGGGGAAAGTGGGTGTGGTGAAGTCTCATTCGTTCCAGCAAGCGCCCTCCCCTCCCCCCTACACACACACACACACACACACCAAGCCGGCTTGTGGTGTACACCTGAACCAGACGCTAGTACACGTGTATCCCGGTGGATTGTACACGAGTACTAACCTGACGTGGGCTATTGTAAGGATGACCACATAGTTGTTTCCTGTCACACTCCCAAGGTGAACTTAGGTTTCGTCATACTGGAACTGAGCGCAGATCAGGTACTGTTGTTCAGCAAGACTAGGAAAGGTTTCGTTACCTTTCTACTCGAGTACGGTAGAAATGAAAATTGACTAATAATAAAAACTTCTTATCTCAACGAACATCAAGCTGCGCAGTGAGGCGTGTGGCAGGAGGCAGCGAAGGTCGCTTTCAGCGTCTGTGTAACAGAACGGCAGGTTTATACTCCGGTATAATAAGAAATGCTGCCTCAGGAAAGGAGTATGCGCGGCAGTCTTTCATTGGCTGGTGTATCAGCGGGAGCCCAGAGGGCACTTCAGTCTGAGTCATCATATCGAGGTTATTATGAAACGGGGCAATGGGTTCGGCTAATTTCCTTCCCATGTTACATACCTAGAAATAATCAATTATTTTGATATCAGTTATAAATCACTCATCTTAATTGGCTACTAACATTTAATTTTAATGAGGACAAGCTGATGTGTAATGCAACATCCGAAATTATCTTACACTGAATTTTGTTACAAAACAGCTGCTGATGTATCCCTACCTAACCTGTGGGCACAGCGCAAATAATACAAAGCACAATGCAGCACAAAAGGTCCAAGGACTGATTCATAATGACGGAATTATCTAACAAATTACAGTGAATGAACGGCTCACACTAAGCGAAGCCGGAATATTGTTTTACGCGTTTTGCATTGTACTCATCATGAGAACAAATGGTACAAACAGACGTGGTCATGATTTGACAAACTGTCCATATAAAGTTAACAGTGTGGGAACAGCAAACTCATATTTATGATTAATACAACAACTTAAGCCAGTCATATATATATATATTATATATATATATATATATATATATATATATATATATATATATACATATATATATATATATATATATATATATATAGAGAGAGAGAGAGAGAGAGAGAGAGAGAGAGAGAGAGACAGACAGACAGACAGACAGAGAGAATCCTCTCTTTGAGTGGCATTTGTCCACAAACAATGTGATGAATTGACAGAGGAGTATTGTCGGGGTTAGATGCTGGAGTTGCCAAACGTATGAAGTGATGGCAGTAATAGTACAAACGAGTTGTCAGTGGGGGCGGGGGGTAGTGTTCGTAGCTGCCAGACGAAAAAAGAATGCTGTATATTTTAAGAATATTTATAAATTGGTGACTTCTGGAGACTGTAAATATATGCTGACTATAAACTATAAGGTGACTTTGAAAACATACGCTAATATATATATATATATATATATATATATATATATATATATATATATATATATATATATATATATATATATATTATTTATATACATTGGAAAGGATCACAATTTTGCGCGTGATCAAGATATTCCTATGAGTCCACGGGGAAAATGAAACACGAAAAGTTCCCAAGTGCACTTTCGTGTAATAATCACATCATCAGGGGAGAGACAAGAGAGAAATATAAGTCAGTTGATACACATCGAAGAGACGAAGCTAGGACGCCATTTGACCAAATGACACTTTTCGTGTTTCATTTTCCTCGTGGACTCATAGGAATATATATATATATATATATATATATATATATATATATATATATATATATATATATATATATAATATTCTTTTCTTTCAAACTATTCGCCATTTCCCGCGTTAGCGAGGTAGCGTTAAGAACAGGGGACTGGGCCATTGAGGGAATACCCTCACCTGGCCCAATTCTCTGTTCCTTCTTTTGGAAAATTAAAAAAAAAAAACGAGAGGGGAGGATTTCCAGCCCCCGCTCCCTCCCCTTTTAGTCGCCTTCTACGACACGCAGGGAATACGTGGGAAGTATTCTTTCTCCCCTATCCCCAGGGAATATATATATATATATATATATACCGCTTACCCCTGCCGGCGTTCATCGTTAGTGCTCCGATCGGGTTTCCCCGCTAGGTGCCAGCAGGTGTTCTCAGCTAGAGGGCAAGTGTTGGGACACTCGGGACAGGTGTTGTCAAATAGTTAAGAGAGTTGTTGTCAGACATTGGAGGCAATTAGGTGTCAGTGTCTGTAATCTGTAGGTATAGGTCCGGAACCTTCATGAAGAGTCGCCACTTCACTAACACAATTAGTGATCATCCTTGACTGCCAGACATGGTAATTATGAAATACATGTTAATACTATATCATAATGAAAACTTCATAACTACATTGAGTGTATACTCAGAAGTGCAAAACTACAACATACATTCAGTATGAAAAAAATGTGAACAACTTTTAAGAAATAAGGCGACATAAAAGCTATAATTTTCAGTATCAAATAACGTTTGATGAATAACGGCTAAAAGAAAACAAAAAAAGATGTTTATCGTAATAGAGCAATACTGTTTTTGTCAAAATCATTCGCCCTTTTCTTGAGCCTTTTTCCTTCCTTCGCACACCTGTGTTTCTTTACCCACAATGCAGATAATCTTAAGCTTGCTCGGCACATCACACATCTTGTACGTCGTTCTCTCATCCGCATTTATTCAGTTCTTAGCCGCATGCGGCTTAAAATATGATGGTGTGGACCCCTGCGTCTGAGGGACAGCCAAATTAATGTTCACAAAAGTATTGAGAGATTTTGCTGGATGTACATGATCGTGTTATCATCAGATTACAGTAATGATGATGATAACAGTAGCAGATAAGAATGACCATTAAATTTTAAATTCTTTCCTGTTTCGTGGATGCTATTACGTGATATATTTCTGTGTAGTTGTGCGTGCTGAGTCCATACTTGTTCTTAGTTTTGTTCTGTCATATATTGTTTTCTAGGTATAGTAGTTCGTTGGGTTTTACGGACTTCGATCCATAAAGGTCATTAGACCCGCAACCCTTTTCAACTTTGGCCACGTTTATAGTCCCTAAACCCTTCAGCTTATTTACCTTACCTATGCTGAAGATGAAAATACATGTTCAGAAGCTCAGAAAGTACCGATGCATACTTTAGTGTGAGCATTTTGAGACCAGCGACGATAACGAGAGGTATTGGGATGTGCCAGTTGTTCCGGCCGCATGTTGGCAGCCCTTTAATCCTGGTGAGTTGCCAGCGTTGATGTATGGGCATATATTTTGTCGTACTTATAACGCACTTGTTTGTGATCCTTCGTTGTGAAGGGCGATGATAGCTTCTCGTGTTTCCTGTGAGGTTTCCATATCGATCGGCACGTGTAAGGCACTACAGCCTCATATTGCTTCTGTTTTACACCCATCATGCTCATGTGGTTTATGGCACGTGGTTCGTGGTTTATGGCACGTTCACCGAACCCTCTCATTATTCAGCCAGACATAACCATCATACCGCAACGATGAAACAAACACACAGACTTTGAACCTCATGTTTGCAATGTTTCTACGTAGGTCGTAAATCACCGGCGCTACCATCCGTCTTCTAATACTATGTAGTGGTAGTCATTTAAATGTTAAACTCGTTCCCATATGGCAACACTTACTGTATTGGATACCACTTGGAAGTGGAGGGGGGGGGGGGGGGGGAAGATAAGGATACACGTACCAACCCTCCCGACGAGTCACAAGTTAAAATATGTTTATGGTAGACGTCGATCACATCCTGCACCGATACTTTCTGGAGCTAGGTTAAGAACATCTTATTTTAAAAGATGTAGATGTTTAAGTTCATCCCCCAGGAGGGGTTCGTCCATAAGATTGATACCTGGCTCAGAAAAGTATATGTATATATACGAATAAAGTGCATATGAACGCGCACCTTCATAGAACATACAAACCTCCAACAGCCAGGATCGAACCCGGGACCATTGTGCCACAGGCGGGAATACTACCGCCTGTAGTATGAGTCCACGGAGAAAATGAAACGGAATATCTTGATCACGCGCAAAATTGTGATCCTTTCCAATATATATATATATATATATATATATATATATATATATATATATATATATATATATATATATATATATATATATATATATATATATTTATACTAATCGCCATTTCCCGCATTAGCGAGGTAGCGTTAAGAACAGAGGATGAGGACTGGGCCTTTGAGGGAATATCCTCACCTGGCCCCTTTCTCTGTTTCTTCTTTTGGAAAGAAAAAAAAAATGTGGGGAGGATTTCCAGCCTCCCGCTCCCTTCCCTTTTAGTCGCCTTCTACGACACGCAGGGAATACGTGGGAAGTATTCTTTCTCCCCTATCCCCAGGGATAATATATATATATATATATATATATATATATATATATATATATATATATATATATATATATATATATATATATATATATATATTTTTATACTTTGTCGCTGTCTCCCGCGTTTGCGAGGTAGCGCAAGGAAACAGACGAAAGAAATGGCCCAACCCCCCCCCATACACATGTATATACATACGTCCACACACGCAAATATACATACCTACACAGCTTTCCATGGTTTACCCCAGACGCTTCACATGCCTTGATTCAATCCACTGACAGCACGTCAACCCCGGTATACCACATCGCTCCAATTCACTCTATTCCTTGCCCTCCTTTCACCCTCCTGCATGTTCAGGCCCCGATCACACAAAATCTTTTTCACTCCATCTTTCCACCTCCAATTTGGTCTCCCTCTTCTCCTTGCTCCCTCCACCTCCGACACATATATCCTCTTGGTCAATCTTTCCTCACTCATCCTCTCCATGTGCCCAAACCACTTCAAAACACCCTCTTCTACTCTCTCAACCACGCTCTTTTTATTTCCACACATCTCTCTTACCCTTACGTTACTTACTCGATCAAACCACCTCACACCACACATTGTCCTCAAACATCTCATTTCCAGCACATCCATCCTCCTGCGCACAACTCTATCCATAGCCCACGCCTCGCAACCATACAACATTGTTGGAACCACTATTCCTTCAAACATACCCATTTTTGCTTTCCGAGATAATGTTCTCGACTTCCACACATTCTTCAAGGCCCCCAGAATTTTCGCCCCCTCCCCCACCCTATGATCCACTTCCGCTTCCATGGTTCCATCCGCTGCCAGATCCACTCCCAGATATCTAAAACACTTCACTTCCTCCAGTTTTTCTCCATTCAAACTCACCTCCCAATTGACTTGACCCTCAACCCTACTGTACCTAATAACCTTGCTCTTATTCACATTTACTCTTAACTTTCTTCTTCCACACACTTTACCAAACTCAGTCACCAGCTTCTGCAGTTTCTCACATGAATCAGCCACCAGCGCTGTATCATCAGCGAACAACAACTGACTCACTTCCCAAGCTCTCTCATCCCCAACAGACTTCATACTTGCCCCTCTTTCCAAAACTCTTGCATTTACCTCCCTAACAACCCCATCCATAAACAAATTAAACAACCATGGAGACATCACACACACCCCTGCCGCAAACCTACATTCACTGAGAACCAATCACTTTCCTCTCTTCCTACACGTACACATGCCTTACATCCTCGATAAAAACTTTTCACTGCTTCTAACAACTTTCCTCCCACACCATATATTCTTAATACCTTCCACAGAGCATCTCTATCAACTCTATCATATGCCTTCTCCAGATCCATAAATGCTACATACAAATCCATTTGCTTTTCTAAGTATTTCTCACATACATTCTTCAAAGCAAACACCTGATCCACACATCCTCTACCACTTCTGAAACCACACTGCTCTTCCCCAATCTGGTGCTCTGTACATGCCTTCACCCTCTCAATCAATACCCTCCCATATAATTTACCAGGAATACTCAACAAACTTATACCTCTGTAATTTGAGCACTCACTCTTATCCCCTTTGCCTTTGTACAATGGCACTATGCACGCACTCCGCCAATCCTCAGGCACCTCACCATGAGTCATACATACATTAAATAACCTTACCAACCAGTCAACAATACAGTCACCTCCTTTTTTAATAAATTCCACTGCAATACCATCCAAACCTGCTGCCTTGCCGGCTTTCATCTTCCGCAAAGCTTTCACTACCTCTTCTCTGTTTACCAAATCATTTTCCCTAACCCTCTCACTTTGCACACCACCTCGACCAAAACACCCTATATCTGCCACTCTGTCATCAAACACATTCAACAAACCTTCAAAATACTCACTCCATCTCCATATATATATATATATATATATATATATATATATATATATATATATATATATATATATATATATATATATATATATATATATATATTCTTTCTTTTCTTTCAAACTATTCGCCATTTCCCGCGTTAGCGAGGTAGCGTTAAGAACAGAGAACTGGGCCTTTAAGGGAATATCCTCACCTGGCCCCCTTCTCTATTCCTTCTTTTGGAAAATTAAAAAAAAATAATGAGAGGGGAAGATTTCCAGCCCCCCGCTCCCTCCCCTTTTAGTCGCCTTCTACGACACGCAGGGAATACGTGGGAAGTATTCTTTCTCCCCTATCCCCAGGGATGATATATATATATATATATATATATATATATATATATATATATATATATATATATATATATATATATGGCACCCCCTCCTCCCCCTCCCCCCGCACGCGCGCGAGGTAGCGCTAGGAAAAGACCCCAAAGGCCACATTCGTTTACACTCAGTCTCTAGCTGCCATGTGTAATGCTCCGAAACCACAGCTCCATTTCCACATCCAGGCCACACAAAACTTTCCATGGTTTACTCCAGACACTTCACATGCCCTGGTTCAATCTGTTGACAGCACGTCGACCCCGGTATACCACATCGTTCCAGTTCACTCTATTCCTTGCACGCCTTTCACCCTCCTGCATGTTCAGCCCCGATCGCTCAAAATCTTTTTCACTCCATCCTTCCACCTCCAATTTGGTCTTCCTCTTCTCCTCGTTCCCTCCACCTCTGACACATATATCCTCTTTGTCAAACTTTCCTCACTCATTTTCTCCATGTGACCAAACCATTTCAATACACCCTCTTCTGCTCTCTCTCACCCACACTCTTTTTATTACCACACATCTCTCTTACCATTTCATTACTTACTCGGTCAAACCACCTCACACCACATGTCCTCAAACATCTCATTTCCAGCACATCCACCCTCCTCCGCACAACCCTATAGCTCTCGCCTCGCAACCATATAACATTGTTGGAACCACTATTCCTTCAAACATACCCGTTTTTGCTCTCCGAGATACTGTTCTCGCCTTCCACACATTCTTCAACGCTCCCAGAACCTTCGCCCCCCTCCCCCACCCTGTGACTCACTTCCGCTTCCATGGTTCGATCCGCTGTTAAATCCACTCTCAGATATCTTCCTCCAGATGGCCCTGATTAGGGCGTCAGGTCAGTTGCCCGTACCGTCTCAGCTAACACAAGAAGAAAGTAAGAAATAAGAATTTGTGATTAATTATATCAACATGGCAGGTTAATCCTACCTTGTTAGGTACAGCTTAGAAATGGACCATTAGGAAAGATGCTAAAAATCTTGAAATTCTTGATTTTGTATTTTCCCAAAGAGAAACGGTAATAAAAACATTATAGGTAAAGAAGGCATCTGATAGAATTTAATTGAGTTACACTTGTATAGAGAAATAAACGAATAACATGAGACTATTTTTTCTGAATCGTTTCATATCTGGGAGTGGATTCATCGCGTTGAAACTTACAGTAGCATGTTTCATCTTATTGCCATTACGTCTGGATTCCATTCCCTGATACCTCACTCCTCCTCTAGTAAGTTCGTGGCTTTCAAAGTTCAGAATGGATTTGTCGGTTTTGGCAGTTTTGCTGTTGTTCGAAATTTGTTGAAATATTCTCCAAGAAAACATCAAGAAATTCGGTTGTATAACTTACAAGATATTTGGAAAAATACTTCTATACATAAATGGAATAATGTTCATGAAGAGATATATAAGATGAAGTGATTGAGAAAAATGGTTCTGAATTGTTACTGATAAAATTACGTACACAATATATCGCGGGTGTTTTTATTGGGTTATTGGAGTGGAGTAACTGAGAGAGGGACACGGAAATGTGTTTAACAAGTGCTTGATTGGTTAAGGTAAATAAGTTGCGATAGCACTGAGACAATAAGCCACTGGAGATTCAAGATTATGTTGAAGGATAGGTAGAGTTAGGCTGTGGAGTAGGAGATAAGCTTGGCAGGGATTCTGTGATGCTGGCGAGGATGTAGGATGAAGCAGGAGCACGTGTGAGAAGTGTGTGGCTGCCGAGTCAACGTGGAACTCCTGCAGGAGGTAGGTGTGGCAGGCCTCGCGGCTCCTGGAGTGTGCGGCGGTTGCCAGGTTATGTTTGAGTTGCAGGAGTGCCGCAGGCGTCGCTGTAGGTTCCTTGTCGTTACAGCTGCTGCTTGTGACGGGCGAAGGCGATGTCCCACGCGAGCCCTGCCGCAGGTGGACGCCGAAGATGAGGCACAACAAGGAAACCTGCTAGGAAGAGAAAACGTCAGGTGTCGCGTTGGGACTTTTACTGACGGACTAATCACATGACCAAGACTTTGGGTGCCGGGAGTGGTGACACTTGTTGTTTAGAGCGAGTCAACTGCCTTGACTGCCCGCCTGGGAGAGAACGTAAGATAGTTTGGATGGGAAAACCCTTACGAGAAAGGGCAAGAAGGAAAGCTGGGAGAGAAAATTAAATTTTTCTTAAGAAGTAGTGGAGTACATCAGGTAAGAGGATGATGTGTACTGGGGAGAGGTTAGAGTGAACGCAAGCTATATATATTGGGTTTAGGCGGGATTCGTTAACTTTGCGAAAGAGGGTCGTGTTCTTCGATCTGTTGTCTCCAGGACATCGGTGCACAAGACATGGTAGGCTTGTTGACGGTGTATTGTCTATCATCGAGTGTTAGATATATATTTACAGGAAGCAACTTACACGTTGATGCAAGGATTCGTCTGTTACGAAATCCCGGTATTTGATATTAGATACCGAGCGCTGTGAGTTGTTTGGGACCCACTGTAATTTCAAGATGGTTTTGGATGCAAGCGACGTGTCGTTAGGGGAATAGGATAGGATTGGACGCTAAATATGATGTTACTGTTGGTTACTTGGACTGGGGTAGGATTAGGGGTGCGGGAGTACAGGTAAACGTGGAGGTAAGGTCTACTGGATCCTCAATGGGACTGGAAGTATGTTGTCACGGACTTTTCTGGGTAAACTTTGAGACGCCACTTGAGCTCCCACTGGTAGACGTGATCCATCTCGGCTTGGGCTCTACGGTATAGTCCACAACATCTCTCCTGCACCAGTTGTGGCATCACATCGTCGGTGGAGAGGGAGCAGTAGAGTCGTGTTGTACTGGGTCAGGCATGTCACTTGAGTTCATGGTGTGCAGTGTTGGTGAGAGCAAGGAGCCCTAAGGCATGCCTGTGTTTAAGTGAAATTTGGGAGAGAGGTGGTTGTGGTATCTGATCTGCATCTTCCTGCGAAACAGGAAGATGCAAAGTGAGTTTTTGTATGGGTTGTGGGAGGTTAGACTGAGTGCATACTTTGTAGGCCAGGCCTGTGTGCCACACGGTGTCGAATGCGTTTCCACGTCTCTAGTGATTACGGCAGTTTTGAATTCTTTTTGTTTATCGTTGTGTTTGTTAGTAGTCGTCAGGTCAAGGAGGTCTTGTGTCGAGCGATATAGTATAAATCCACTGTCTGGGCGTAAGAGGGTCTTTGTCTTTCAGGTATGATGATCTAACTCTTTTGTTGATCAGTCTTTCGAATATTTTTCCCTAAGATTCAAAGAAGCTCATGGGCCTGTAAATGCAAGGATGTTTGTAGTCTTTATCATATCTGGGGATTAGTATTGCTGCGGCCCCTTTAAAGAAGGCTGGTGAATAGTTGGAGGTCAGTGAGGCGTTGTGTATGTGGGTAATGGCTGTCATTGTCGAGCCAGGTAGGTTTGTGCAGGTCTCATAACCGATGCCTGCAGCGCCCACAGCATTTTAAATCATGTCACTTTGACTTCGGCATCCGTTATGGGGATGGTTACCGTATTGTCTAGGTTTAGGTTAGCAACTTAAATTGTTACTTCGTGTGTTGTGTGGTGTGGGCCATACTCTACCGAATCTGTGGCGCGTATACGAGAATTGATTGGGTGGGGATTAGAGACTTGTTTTCAGTGTTCTTTGAACTGTCTGGTTACCTTTTCTGTGTCGGTAACGGGTCTGTCGTTTTCTATCCTGAGCAGGTACGGGGTTGGGAATTCCCTCTTAGTCTGTTGATTTGGCTTCAGATGTCAAGTGGGGATTTTATTCTGTTTTTGTCTGTCGCCTTGATCAGGGTTTCCCAGTGTTTATCATGGTGGTCTTCAAGGCTGTTCAGGATGGGTTCCGGAGAGCAGGGAGATTCCACTGAACTTGGCGTAATATGATGGTGTTAGGTTGGAATCTTTGTCTGTATCATGCTAAAAGTCTTTGTGTTTTGTATAAGGGAATGACGCTGTAGTGTTGTGTGAATGTAGTTTTGAGGGATTGTTGCGATCGCAGCTTGTAACATCGATGAAAGGATTTGGTGATGCCTCGGGTATATAAGAAGCAGGGAGATTGCGTCATGAAAGTGGTCTAGGAAAAGCTATATCCAGAGGGAATTGGATATGTAGCTGTCGAATGTCGCAAGCTCTGACCTCTCTCTCCATGCTTTTGGACTGAGGGGAGGTGCGTAAGACCGTCTCATCTCATGGAAACAGTCAGTTCGTCTATTTAAAGTAATGATTACAGCGGCAGCTTTTGACCTGCTACCGCCGAACATCGAATATGAGTGTCATGGAGTAATATTACAGGTGCAGCCGTAGGTCGGGCCATCAATCTCATTTCTCTGGGATTTACTAATATCTGGTCATCATCCCTGAAAGATAGTCAAGTGTAGTTGCCATTGATGTATCTCAGGTTTTTGACAGGGTGTAGCACTGGGGTCTCATCTCTAAGCTCTTTCTTTTGACTTCCCTCCTTCACTTTGCTCCTTCATATATAGCTTCCTCACTGGCCGATCTAACTCTGTGGTTGTCGATGGATCAGCCTTCTCCTTTTCTCCGTCAACAGCGGTGTTCCGCAAGGTTCTGTCCTGCTCCCTACACTTTTTCTCCTTTTTTTTTTTCGATTTCCTCTCCTCCACAATTAGTCCAATCCACTCACGCTGACGACTCAACACTGCATTCATCCACATCCATCAATTCTGCTCCCTCTTTCACTCGATCTGCATCTCGTCTTGACACAGCTTCCTCAATAAACTCAAGACTAGGACAGTATATCTCAATGAGGTACACATAATCATGTTAAGTTTAGTCCCTCCAAGACCCAGTTTCTACCTATCTCTCTGTCGAAAACTCCTTGCAACTCTCGTCTCTCCTTTGACGGTTCTGTAATTCCACCTCTTAACCCAATGAACATATTTGGCATTACTGTAACATCTACTCTTTCTTGGAAACCCCACATGAATAGCTTAGGCTGCCTCTACGAAACTGGGTGTCCTGTTTAGATATCGAAACTTCTTTTCTGAACAGTTGCTCTGTTTATAAAAGGGATTGATTCGTCCTTGTATGGAGTACTGCTCTCACATTTGAGGTGGTTCTAGCTCTGCATCCTTACGTGACAGAGTTGAGTCGAAAGCGATCCGCCTTATAAACTGTCTCAGACTAACTTCCAAACTTGACCCCATTGCCCTGCTCCGCAATGTTGGTTCACTTTCCTCGTTTGTAGGTATTACTTTGATTTTTGCTCTCGAGAGCTGGCTGCTTCTGTGCCCACCAGAGTTCGAGCAATTACGTTTTAAAAATCAAATTACATTTACAAATGCTTTCCATTCTTTTTAACTACAATTATGATTACAAATACATTTGTAATAGCAATTACATTACAATTACCACAAAAAAATCACTTATGATTACAGTAATAATTACAATTTCCCAAATTTGAAAGAAAAATAATTTCCATAAAAATTTAACTAATTTTGCTTTGTAAGGTTATCCTTTATTTCCAAACAAGTGTCACAAACTATTTTGAAAACAAAAATAAGATTTAATTTTAGTAGAAGTTGCAGCAGATGGTAACTAAAAATCTGGTAGTTTTTCAAACAGTTCACTATTGTACTTTACTAGTAACACTGAACGGGAAGAAGTGACACCAAGTTGAGCTCTGTTAGCAGTGAAGAAACGATGGAGCTGATGTAGCAGTACAGCCAATCACCTGGTCTCTTGCAAGGTTCTTCAGTGGATGCAAAGTTTGAGACACTTCTTTCCAGTACAGCATTGGATCACTTGAAAAGGACAAGAGTTCCTTCCTCGACATCATACTGCTTCAACAACTCGCTGACATTGTGTTTCCCTCTGATCCCCGTTGATTTTGGAATTTCCTTGAACATTTTGGTATGAAGAAGAAAAGTCTTGGTCTTTTTGATTCAGGTAATCCTTCTGTTAGATCATCCTTGTTACTCTGTCCATGGTTCATATTGACCCCACCTGAACTACAACTCTTCGAGCATTTCCTTGATATGTCACGTAGTCCTTCTGCTCTTGTAATGGAAGCAAGTCTAGTTTGAACCTAGGATCCAAAAAAGCCACTACTTGAACATGTGTGGATCCAACCTTTTCTTCACAGGGTCCAATAAGACTTTAACCAGTTGTTCACGGTACTGTAATTGGGTGTTATGATTATGAATTAGATTTTCCAGTAAGTGTTTAAGTCCTCGAATCACTGGCCCAGCTGCAGATACGGTTACCTTCTTTTGCCCCTTCACAACTTCCGTGGCTTCGTGAAAAGATTCGAGGTCTCCACTGGCATGATTTTCTTTCTTCCTCCTCTGCTCTCTGTGGAACAGAAGATCAGTTGCAGTATTCACCTCTGCATGGTTCTTGAGTTCGTATAATGTTTTGTTTTTGTTGTCGAACTTTATTTTGTAGGGACTCAAACAGTTAATAATAAAAAAGTACCGTCAGCCAGTACTGCTACCGCCGGTACTTTTATAGTAACGCCTGCTCATCTTTGCATTTACAAGTTACCAGTGCCACTTTCCTCCCCTTTCACAATTACAATTGAATTACAGTTACTTCATAACTTGATTAATTACAATTACTCAACCTTGGCCAGCACTAGCTAGACCACGCAATACTCGGCAAGCTGCTGCGTTACACAATTATTGTGTGGCCATCAGCAGCTCAAGGATGGACCGTCTTGATACCTGCTGCTTACCATACATGTCGAATCTCTAGAACTCACTACTCTCTAATGTCTTTCTCAATAACTATGACCTGCAACATTTCAAAACAGGTTTTTCTTTCTTAAAAATTCGTAAATACTTTCCCTTGTCCTTTCTTTTTCCGTTTCATAATTCTTTTTATATTTCAATTAAGGTCCAGCCTTGATGTGCACTTTTGTCCGTGACTGGAGCCTTCACAACATGAAAAAAAAAAAAAAAAAGGTGAGGTCACGCCGTGATCTGCTATCAAGTCAAGGCACTGTTAACACAGTGACACTTTGTGGAGCGACAGTAGGTCGCTACAAATTTCATGATAACACATCTCACCAGAGTAATCAAATGTGATAATAATCAGGAAGTGTTTTCTCTTGGAAAAAAACAGTGTATGAAATCTCATATTTATTTGATCTACGGTAATTCATCTGAGGTAAAACCAACTTATAATTATTTCACTTTCACAGATACTTTTAAAAAGTGTCAGAAATATTTTTTTTCCATCGAACAATGCAAGAATTCACAATGTTGATCAATTGTGAGATTGCACAACGTTATCTAAAATTGAGATTGCACCATTGTCGCAAGTAGCAGCAATAGATGAATTGTAGCATCTTTTGCTTTTATGCAAGCACGGGACACTGCTTTAATCGTACCCAGGTTAAATTTGTTGATCATATCATTCTTTACGCACATTAGATTTGTTCAATTGTCTTACAGTATGAATTATAAATTTGGTATATCCATTTAAAGATCGCACAGATGTTCGCTAATGTAGCAAATACAGTAATGCTAGACTGGCAACATTTTGTAAATAAACAATCCTGGGAGTTTGGCACCGAAGGCTGATTGTGCCTACAACTTTTGCGTCTGAAAATGAAGTTATTACCTTATAATTTTTCGAATTATTAAATCCATGACCGGGCTCCCAAGTGGCCGTATGAGATGCCCCTGCGTTAAGTCACACAGATTCATCATAGTGTCATTATGTCAGGGCGTAGTGGCGGAGGAGGTGGTAGGCGAAGAAGAGGATATGGTGCAAATGGATTTGAAGAGTTTGTAAGTAGCTGAGCAAACATATACGAAGTTGACTATTAATAACATAGGCGTTGATGACGATTGTTGATGCTTGCAGAGAATCAATCGTCTTGCAACTTACTTGATTGGTTAAGAATCTTAATAAAAAGTAGAAAATAGTTATTACTTAGCCAACAAGGGGCCGAAGTGCTACAGGTGATCCAGAGGCCACTAGTGTAAATGCACCAGCAGCGTTCATAGGATAATGTTATTAAACAACTATCCTGGCTAAGTGTCACCTTAACCGAACCTTTATACGCACAATTATACATCGACCTTACTCTGAATTTCATAAAGATAAGGGGTAGAGTCCATACTGCTACTCACCCCAGGTTATGAGATCGAGGAATAAAAAGGGCAATGCAGGGTAGACAGAGGACATCAGAAGTGCTGTGAAAGAGAAGAAAAAGGCATATGATAGATTGCTAGATTGGAATGTACTAGTGGAAGTTCAGCAAAGTTGGAGGGAAGAATATGAAATATGTTAGGAGAAGGTTAAGAAGCTGATAGAGGAAAACAAAGAAAGCGTAAACGAAGATTTTGGAGGAAAGTTAAGGGAAAAGTTTTGGGATGATAAGAAACTATGCAGGAAGATGAAAAAGGAAAGATATGGATGTAAGGGTGGAAGTGTTAATGAGAGAAGTGAAAAAGGGGAGTTGCTGAATCAAAAGGAAGTGAAAAGAAAATGGAAAGACCAATTTGAAAAACGAATGTGAGAGAGGGGGGAGGCAGCAGTTGTTACATGCATAGGTATGGAGGATGGAAGGAAGAGGAAACAAGTGCAGGGGCCTATAGCAAAAAGGATAGTAAGAAAGGCAATATGAGGCTAAAGGTAGGAAAAGCACCTAGAGTGGATGGGATTACGACTGAAATGCTGAAGTATGGAGGATTTCTAATCACAATTTTACTCTTGTCTTTTCCAGTAGGGCACATCCTTCTCTTGAAATTTCATTTTCACCGCTTTTGGCAGGCCTATGGTCTGTCTCATGTGGGTTTTACACTGACTTCCCTTGATACCACCACTGCTTTGCTGGCCAGGATGCCTTCAACTGTGCAGGACACATATCAGGGGTCATATTCTTATTCTTCTATATCTTTATCCTTTCCAGTCATTGCTTGGTAGCTCTTACTCTGATGTCTGACTCATCAGGGACTCTTTGTATTAGGCCATGAAACTTTTCCCTTCTAAATTTCATTTTGCCCTGATTTCTTCTTAGAATCATTGCAGAGCTGTTCATAATAGAGTCAAACATACCTCCATGAAAAGAAATTGTACCGATTTGACTTCTTCAGCTAGTAAATATTTCTGTTCCCAAACCAAAATCATCTCTAATAATTTTTGGCCTTCAACTTTTTCTTCTCTGACTTGATCAGTCTGTAACTCACTCTCCAGCAAATTTTTTTTTATCTCTTTATTTTCCCATTTTCCCTTGGCACCACTTTTAGATGATTCCACTTTCTTCTCTCTCTCTCTCTCTCTCTCTCTCTCTCTCTCTCTCTCTCTCTCTCTCTCTCTCTCCCCCCCCCCCCCCCACTTCCTCCCACAAAGCCTGTGCCCTTTCTTACGTTTTCTTTGTGCAAGGTCTTCCTAGTACTCTCAGCAGGGAAGGCGTATTGTTAAGATGGCATACCTCCTTGTATCCAAGGGAATGTTTCTCTGAGCTATCTTCTCCAATCCTTGCTTGTCTGTTAAGTCTCTGTCTACAAACACAAATGTTCCTTTCTTCTTGGAAGCATTCCTTGGTACAATGCATCCTAGAGAAAGCAGACTGTTCTATTATTTCTAACTGTCAACCCATGATACTTCTGCTATCTCCACAGTGTTTGAGATCCCTCTAAACTCCCACATTCTTCAAATCTTAGAATCTTATTTTCCTCTTTCAGATCATCTATATGACTTTTATGGTGCATGGTCTGCTGCTGATCTCTTCTATGTGGCTACGCTCTAGTCCTCCTCTCTCAGGGATTGTGGTAATTCTTATGTTATGGCCCTCAACATCTCCAAAGCATTTCACACAATGTGGCATAGTTTTGTTTTCTTAGGTTCCTTGCTTTGTTTTTTGTCTTATTTAGTCTATGATATATAGCTTCTTTTCTAGTAATTTTATTGTAGTAGTTGTTGATGGAGTAACTTTTCCCACTTAATCTGTCAACAGTGGTGTCTCTCCTTTTTTCTTCCTACGACAGTACCCTCTCTCTTCTCGCCAAAATTAAAATCTCCTCATCATCTAACCCTAATCACTCATATGTCCATGACCACTCTGTGTACTTCAGCTCACTATTTCTCCCCTCGTGACATCAGTACCTGTTCTTTTCTTAGTTTTAACATATTTTCTCTCTTAATTTGGATCTATGCAGCATTTGCATTTGGAAAAGCTGTGTGAAAATGCACTCTGCTTGTATATCTTTCTAATTCTCACACTTCATTCTGTTAGACTTCCAAACACCATTATTCATCCTTTACAGTGAAAATCATTGTGCATAACCATATCCTCCATTCCCAGTTGATAACACCACAGAATGAATATTACAATATTTGCTTCATGGAAGATGGGGATGTTGTGTCAGACAAAATAATTTGTCATGTGATAAACTGTTCTGTATTTACAGGGACCTATTTGCCCCAGTATAGAGTACTGCTCGCAAATTTAGGGTGTCTCTTCATTTAGTTTTCTGTTAGCCAGAGTGGAATCAAAAGCATTCCACCTTATGAACTTTCTAGCTATCACCTCTCTTCAGCCATCTCTTTCTGTACTCTAACGAAGCTTATGAATTCTCTTCCATCTTCTTTCCCTATTACCTTTCATTCGAGGTGACTATGATTGGGAAATGTTTTTGTTCTAGCCGTGTTGGCTGCTATTTGTACATAAAGAAATTGGTGAAATATGCATGATCATCTGTTATCCAAAGCCCATAAGGATTTGGTGCAATTCCCCCAGATAAACTAATTGTATCTAAGGAACAGTGAGGTCATTGCTAAGCATTTGTAAGATTTTGCTTACATTGACAGGGTGGTTACATGGCAGCAAAAGTGGCCAAGCTAGAGGACCAGTATGACTCTTCTGTCACACTTACTGCTGGGGAAAGGGGTCGGAGAATATTTCATGGTATAGCAATATTTGTGAATGGATACACAGGTATGTGGTTAAGAATTGACAAATTTGAATTATGAAATCATGTAGACTTTTCTTAGTAAGACAGTTTGATATAAATGATGATTAGAACTTTGGTAGAAATGTGTTTATTTTGATGATGAAGGGCAAATACATTGTTTGGTAAACGTTCAGCATTAACCTACCGGATTTGACGATGAATTTATCCATAAGAGCCAAATGAATCAGAATGTTGGTTGTCCAAAAGACAGTGAGTGAGAATGTCTCAAAGCTGGGGTGTACTTGACCAGAATAGTAGTTCAGTGTGTCATTGATTAGGATAACACTTGAGCAGGGTGTTATTTTTTGCTGTTATTGGTTGCACAAAATTTAGGTAGATGAGGTATGAATTATTCAGGGCTTGCGTGTCTGAAACACACAGATTTCCAGTGTTTGATTAGATTCCTAAATATTCTAGTTATGTTTTAACTAGAATATGTGGTTCTGGGATTTGAGAACTTGATCTTGATTTTTCTTAGCTTTGTTAAGTGAATTTTGGATGGCCAGGTTTGGGTAATCATGTGAAAGTATACAAACCTTTGTGCTGTTGAATGCTGGTTATTCATGGTTCTGAATATTAAGAATCCTAAAATAATCAAGGCTTAGTGAACTAAAATTTCAGTTTTCTAAGGTTTAGTTATATAGCATCTTAAACATGAAAGGAGTTTTATTTTACCCATATCAATATTGGATTAATCTGTTATGTTGTTTTAGACCTAGTTAACCAAAAAATATTGAATTGTGTGGGCCTTGCTTGACCAGAATTATGATTATGCAGGACTAGAGTAGATATACTGTGTTCATTATTCTTGACATATCAAACCAGAATTGTGACAGGCTCAGGCATTTATCCTTCCAGAAGTGTAACTATCATAGACTTTGCTGACCAGAATTGTGATTATCTCACGATCATGTTGAACAAAATTAGGTTAACAAAAGACCTGGTTGATTTGAACTGTGATTGTTTATGGCCTGGCTGACCTTGAATGTGATTATATAGATCCTGGTCTTCTGCGACAGTGATTAACCAGGATCTTCAAGAACTGGTAAACCAGAACTGTTTACGGAAGACTGCTGCTAATCAGCTTTTCAATTTATGATAGGTTTATCAGAATGATATTTTCAACTTTCGATGAGTTTATCAGAATGTAATCCCATCGTAAGTGAAGAAGCATCTGTAATTAAGTCACTGGTTCACTAGAATTTGAATTATTTTTAGCTCTCTTGTTAGCATGTAAACCATCAGAGTTGATAAACATGTAGCATAAAAGAAAGCAAGTAACTAAGAAAATGTACTTAAGTTTCCTTGTGATTATGAAATGTTTTTAACTTTGATGATTTACTTTGCCTGTTTTGCTTTATTTCGTCATGTATTGTATCAGTCATTCTTACAGCAGTAACATTTTGCATAAAGAATGTTGCTTACCTAAAATTTTCTAATATAACACTTTACTTAAAGGGCTACAAACAAAGTGAAAGTGTTTGTGATGTCTTTTAGAATCAATCTTAACTAGAACCAAAGGAACAAGTTAATTAAGTGTCATATACACTTGTGTTATTATAGGTTTCAGCTTTATGTTACAGTTTTTAGTTTTAAGAAAATAGCTAACTTTTGTTATTAAAATTTGTTAGAAGTTTTGGTCTGTAGATCTCTCTTGATTAGTAGGTATGTTTTATAAAAAGAAGAGGTATAGGTGAGACAAAGTGAGCAATGTGATGGAATGTTGAATGCATTAGATAACAGGATGGCAGATGTAGGGTGTTTGTGATTTGGAAGTATGCAAAGTAAGGGAGCTATGGCAAATGGTTTGGTGAAGATTTGGTGAAAGCCTTGTGCAAGATGAAATATGGCAAAGCAGCTGGAGTGGATAAGACTGAAGTTGAATTTTTCAAGAAAGAGCAAGATAGTGTTGTTCATTGATTAGTTATTTTCATTGTGTGTATGTCTCAAGATGAGATGCCTGAACAGACAGGGGAGGAGCACTGTTATGAATATATTGTCTGAGAGGATAGCTACTAGAAACAGAGAGGTGTTTCTGTGAAGAAAGGAAAGTGTGTATATGTTACTTGGAAGAAAGGTGGGTCTCTGGCAGTGGTGTATGATGTCATTTTGGGTATTTAATCCATTTATGGATGGAGTGATGAGGGAGGTTAGTGAGTGGGTCTTAGAGAAAGGGGTAAGTCTGCAGTTCATTGGAAAAGGGGTTGCCTGGATGTTTAGTCAGTTGCTATTTACAAATGGTGAGGCACTGGTGGCATACAAATGAGAAACTAAAGAAGCTACTGAATAAGTATGGGAGTGTGTTTGAAAGGAGAAAATTGAGGATAAATGTAAATAAAAGTCAATTAAGTTTAGCAAGGGAGAAACACAGGTTGGTTGGAGTGTGAGTTTAAATGAAGAGAACCTAAAGGAACTGGGGTTATTTAGATTCCTGCAAGTGGACATGTTTGCAGATGGAATCCACTGAGCTGAAGTAAGCTGTAGGGTCGGTGAGAGGGACGAGGTTTTAGCTGCACTGAGGAGTATGTGGAAAGTAAGGTCACAGTCTTTGAGGGTAAAGATAGATAGAGAAAAGAATGGATAGATGGTATAGTAGTCCTGATAGTGTTTTATGGATGTGATATATAAAAAGGTACAGAAGAGGGTGGATATGTTGGAAATTAAATTTTTAAGGGTGAGGAGGGTTGACTGAGTAAGGAATGATAGGCTAATGGGAAGGTGTGTTAGTAAGAAAAGTATGATTGAGAGAGCTGAAGAGAGTGTTTTGAAATGTTTTGGAGTGATGTGGTATACAGGGAACAGTGTGTTGTTTATAGTTTTAGGGATGGCATATTAATGAATTAGGGGAAACTGTGGAAAGAGTAATGAATGAATTGGAGTGATGTGGTATGCAGGGAACAGTGTGCTGCTTATAGTTATAAGGATGGCATATTAATGAATCAAGGGAAGCTGTGGAAAAATCTATTAGGATTTTCACTGGATGGGAGACCTGGTTACAGTGCATTATTTATGACAACGAGAGAATGGGTGCAAGGAATTCTGGTCATCTTTCATCTGTTCCTAGTGCATCCTTGTTATGTGGGAAGAGGTGAACAAGTTTAAAGAATAATTAAGAAGAATAGTTTTCTGCCCTGTATTCATTTATTGGAAAATGGCATATGCTGAGTAGATGTGTATGTATTAGGCTGTACCTTTCATCATCTCTGAATACCTCAGACTTACCAGTGCACTCAATGTTTATTTTCTCAGAGTTCTACCTCTTATCTACTTATTACATATATTGGTGACTTCATATGAATGTTATGACTTTTATCATTGCTTTCTCTTTTTGTGATTACATGGCAGCATTTTATGTTTGATGAAATTTCGTACTCAGCATTTGAATACAGATTTTTTCTTCTCATGTCCTCATTCCTTTATGTTTACTCATCCAAAGATGCAAGTAGACATATGTTAGTTGAATGAACAGTTGAAGAATTCAGATATAGATGAGTACCCATCTGATATTGATATATCTTACAGAGCCAACAGCTGAGGAGCTGAAACGAATAATGATGGCCAATGGTGGCACATACCATCACTACTTCTCTCGCAGCAAGACCACCCACATAATTGCCAACAATCTCCCAGATGCTAAGATAAAGAATATGAACACAGATAAGATTGTTAGTCCAAAATGGATCACAGATTCTCTAGAGGCTGGACATCTTCTAAACTACACTAAGTACATTTTATACACTAATCAATCAAGAAGTCAACCTGGATTACCTTTCAGACCAATATCTGTTTCTAAAGAGAAGCTTAATGTTAGTAGAAAATATTCCACCTCTGTACCAATCTCAGAAGGAAAACCACTCATACATGATACTTTAAATTTCAAAGAAGTTAACTCGGGTCCAACAGTAGACAAATCAATAGATCCTGATAAAGTCTCAACAGAGACAAGCTTTATTTCAGGAGCTAAGAATGAAATGATTCCCAGAAGACAGGTAAACAGTATAGCAAAGTCAGATGAAACACGATGTGGTGTCACTTCAACCAGTTCTTATAACTATAGTCCTGTGAAGAGCCATTCCATGAGTACCGCTAACCCAGGGTTTCTCTCTGAATTCTACAACAACTCAAGACTTCATCACATCTCAACAATGGGGGCCATGTTCAAGCAGTATGTAAATGAGCTGCAGAATAAGAATGAAGATTTTTCAGGTCGCATAGGTTTAATGGAATGGGTGAATAGTAAGTGCAAAGGAGAGAAGTCACCAGCTGGAGGTTCAACAACAGGAGCATCATTTGGCCTTGTCTCAAAGAAAAGTAACAAAAGAACTGTGATGCATATTGACATGGATTGTTTCTTTGTGTCTGTGGGCCTGCGTAAGCATCCAGAATTACGTGGGAAACCCATAGCTGTTACACATGCAAAGGGTAACCCTAAATCTCAAGTGCGAGAGGGAATGGATCGTCAGTATGAATTAAACTATTATAAAGAACGGGCAGAGAAGCGGCTTCAAGCAAAAATGAGACCATTTAATGCTGCCAAATCAACAAATGCTGATGTGGCTGCTGAGTGTTTTGATGAAGATAATACAAAAGAGTCAGATAAGACACCAGTCTCTGTGGTGGTCCTAGCTTCTAATAAAAAATTTTCAACAATATCTCTTATTGATGATACAAGCTCAATGTCAGAAATTGCATCCTGTAGCTATGAGGCACGTAAAATGGGTGTGAGAAATGGCATGTTTCTTGGGCCAGCGCTGAAGTTATGTCCTGATTTACAGACGATACCTTATGACTTTGATGGCTACAAAGAGGTTTCCTACAAACTCTATGACATTGTTGCCAGGTGAGTTTTATTGAAACTTGCTAGCAAAGTCCATTTTTTATCCTTTTAAAAGTTTCTTGATATTTTAGTTATATGTTTTTATGTCAGTTCACTTTTGTGAAATCACAAAATGCCAAAGATTCTCCCATATTATGGTAAATTTAAGTAACCTGTGGCATTTCACTCCAATTTCTCTAATTTTCATGATTAAAGCTTTTTATATCTCACTAATTTGGTTGGTTTGATGGTACTGATACAGGTGGGCCCTGAATAAAGTCACCCCTCTTCCTGATGTTTTGCTGTAACTCTTAAATCAGGAAGCTCCATTTTAAATTTGCTGAAGCCACAGCATTAATTTGGAATTTGATGCCAAGCAAACTTTTGTGCACAATGCTGTAAACATAACATGCCACACTACCTTTAAATCTCATTATGCCACTAGTGTGTTTTGTGGAGTGTATTTTAAACTAGATGTAGATCATCATTTGAGGCCATAATACCCAAAATGTAAGTGAAAAATGTCCAACAAGTGAAAAGTAATCCTTGTACAGTGGTACTGGGTGGAGCTCAAGGGGTGGGTGGTGGTATTAGGTGGATGAAGGGGTAGGATCATCTGCAGATGAAACATGGGTGAACTTATGGTTGCACATACTGTGTACTTGCTTCAATCTTATCAGTATTAATATCTTGCTCTCTTGTTTTTATAGTCATGGGATGTAAGCCAAGCACTGTCCTTGTTTCATTTCACTTTGAGTGAATTGCTTTTTCCTGATTTTTTGTACATTGCTGAAGTATCCAAGATCCAAAATGTTCAGGACTAAGAGGTTTCCAGAAATTCAGAACCAGGAGCTTCTGCTATTTACCATATAACCACATTTGAAATGAGAGTAAAGCATGAAAAGAAGTTCACTAGAAATAATATCATTTACGTGTCTTCCTTCCATATTAGAAGCTGTCAGATGTGTCACCCACACTGTTCTCTACCCCAGACTCAGCAGTGGACCAGGCTCACTCAAAAGTATTATTGAAACTTTCTTTGTATTTTCTAATATTTTTGAGTGTTAATTTATCTTTTCATACAGTAAAAATTTTTCTTTGATTTTTTTTTCTCACCTCCATGAAGGAATTTCTGGGCCATGCCAGCAGGTTAAGGGTTAAAGCTAGAATAGATAATTGTGCAGCAAGTTGGCCTTGGGCTAGGGAAGCCTCAGGGTGGTGGTTATGCTTGGTAACCTTTAGCAGCCAAAAGAACTATACTAAAGAGTCTGGGCTTGTGGAACACATCAGAACACATGAGCATCAATAGCACTTTCCCTCAAGGTTCTGTCCTGTCTCCTATACTTTTTCTCCTTTTTTTGACTTTTCTCTCCACAAATAATCCAATGCACTCATATGCTGATGACTCAACAATGCATACATCCATATCTTTCAATTTTTCATCTCATCTTGACCCAGCCTCCTCAGTAAACTCAGACTTGGATAGAATATCTCAGTGGGGTACACAAAATCTTGTTAAGTTTAATGCCTCCAAGACCCAGTATCTTCCCATCTTCTATCAAGAATTCCTCAACTCTCGTCTTTCCTTTGACTATTCTGTAATTCCACCTCTTGACTCATTGAACATACTGGTTATTCCTGTAACATCCATTTTCTTGGAAACCCCATATTACTGGAATAGCTAAGTCTACCTCTAAGAAACTGGGTGTCCTGTTTAGATGTTGCATTTTTTCATGTGAACAGTTGCTTTGTTTATTCGAGGGTTTGATTCGTCCATGTATGGAGTACTGCTCTCACATTCAGGATGGTTCTAGCTCTTTATGCTTACTTGAGTTCAGTTGAAAGCAGTCTGACTTATATACTGTCCCAGGCTAACTTCCAAACTTGACCCCTTGCTCTATGCTGCAATGTTGGTTCACTTTCCCTTTTCTATGGGTATTACTTTGGTTTTTGCTCCCGAGATCTGGCCACTTCTGAACCCCCTCCATTAGCTAGGCCACGCAATACTCAGCAAGCTGCTGTGTCACATGATTATTGTACGGCCATCAGCACTCAAGGGTGGATCATTTTGATACCTGCTTCTTTCCCTACAGTTCAAAGCTTTGAAACTCTACCCTTTCATATTTTTCCTGATTACTATGGCCTGGCACATTTCAAAAGACAGTTCTTTCACTTCCTCCAAAATTCATTGATACTTTCCCTTGTCTTTTCATTTTCTATTTCATAATTTTCTCAATATTTCTGTAAAAGCCTAGCCTTAATGTGGACTTTTGTCCGTGATTGGAACCTTCAACATTAAAGACAAATATATAATTCACTTGAATATCTAATACATGATCACTTCTTTCAGTTGTTATATCATAGATGTTAGTCTTAATGTCTGTGCTGTTTTGTCAAGTGATAGTGTTTCAGTAACCACCCCAGTTCTGGTGTGCTTAGTGACATGTTATTACAGGTCACACTCTTATGTCTACATAACTCTTTGTTCCTGTGTGGATTTGAATTCTTCGAGAACCTCTCCTTAAATTGAAATCCCCTATTTTATGAAATTACTGTCTCTGACAAGTGCATGTCTCATTGCTTCCTGTTTTGCCACTCAGAGATATCTTTATATTTTTTCTGGTTTGTTGCCCTGTTGACTTTGGTTACTGTAGATATTAGAGATATCTTTATATTTTTTCTGGTTTGTTGCCCTGTTGACTTTGGTTACTGTAGATATTTGATATGCCCTCAGCACAGTAATTTCCAATAAAGAAAATTCTGTTAAGTTTTTGCCTCAATATTTTAAAGAACTTTTTTTGAAAAAATGATATCTTTATCAATATAGTAACATGGCACATATGTGCATGGGGAGGTTACCAATTGTTCAGGTTGCAACATTGCTAGATGTATGATGCATCTCTCCTAATGGCATAATACATACACATCTCTATGCAGTTGGTTCTTTGTGTCTTTCATTACCTATATACATTGATTATATGAATCTATTTACCTTAGCTATATCCTTATTTCCTGCTGGGGCAGCTCACTTATGATGTACTATTGCTCATGATATTTTGATGGTTGCTGACCCGCAGAGAGTAAAAATCTTATTAAGGAGGATGGGATTTACCTTCAAAATAAGGGATGATATTGATTATTAGGGAATACTATGGGCATCCCATTCAAACAGTACATAATAGGAAGAGTACCTGAAGGAAAGAACTGAATAGCGTTGTTGATGATTTATAATTCTCCAAAGAATTTTAAGCCATTAACTGCCGATGTTCCGTATACTCCACGGAACACCTCCAGCAGTTGACTTCAAGTGCTTCATATATGGTCTGGGGCATTTAGATATCCCAGGCCTAGTAAACTGAGGAGGAATAATTCAGAAAGTAAATGCTTGTTTATTCAGACAACGTTTCCCATCGTTTGCCCGTATATTTTAGAATTCAGACTTAGATTTTTTCAAATAGATATTTGATTAGATGCTTTCTCTCACTGCAAAGCTATTTCACTCAGGAAAACTAAGCCATTCTAGGATTTCATCTGGGGAAGAGTTTCTTGGATGGTCCTCTTCAGTAGAGAATTAACAGGGAAATTTTAGTTTACTCATGGTCATTTTAGGTAGTTTTCTTGGTTGGTACATCCTCCGTCCCAGTAGACTACCGTGTAAGTCCTTATAAATATGGGCAAGTAAGGAAGCTTACTTGAAATTTAAAGTTAAATTTGAGCATGTGAAAAACTTGTTTTATAGCTAGACTTCTCACTTTCCCTCATCTTGTAATCCATCCAAATTTCTCTCATGAAGACATAGACACTTACTAATGACCTTTAAGGGTCTCTTATCAGTATTGCAGCAAAGTGGGGAGGTTTCAGCATCATGTCATAGCTAGTTGCACATGGTAATTATGTACAACTTAGCTGGTGATCATAACTTAATTGGTGATTACATTAATGTTTTTAGCAGATTTTTGTATACACATTATACTGTAGTTGCATTTTTTTGTACACATTAAGCTTAACTGGAGCATAATTAGGTATATGTTCTCCCCTACCTAGGGGTAAACTGATGCATTATTAGTCAACCTATTTGATAGTAATTACTGGTGGTCAAGAAGCTGATGAGAATCCTTTTAATCCTTTTTTTTTCAGTTTCACTCATGATATAGAGGCTGTTAGCTGTGATGAAATGTTTGTTGAACTAACAGAGCTCATTCATACATGCCAGGTGACTTCTGAGGACTTTGCAACTTATCTTCGAGAGCAAATAAAGGTAAGGTTTTGTAATGGGCATATTTATTTCATACCTGCTAATATCTCCCTGAGTATTTTTAAAAGTAATGTTAAGTTTTTATAGAGTCATAGGGTACATTTATTTTAAACCTCAGAGCACCCTAGACAGTAGCACATTAAACTTTTGAATATTTGCAAACACATTATTATTTTGTGAAATGGTAGCCATATACTGCAAATTAAGTTCCAAAGAAATATGCTGTGTAAACACTTAGATGTCCAATTAGAAGTATCTGTTCAAATACCTTGGGCAGATTTGTAAAAAGGGTCCCTTGCAGACTTCTGAAGATCTCAAAGTATTTGCTGAGATGCAACAGAAGATAATTTCTGTAAGTGAAATTCTTGAAAAGGCCAATGTTGAGAGATTCATATCACGTTTGCTTATGTTGAAATCTATGTAAAGGAAGAGACAACCTTAGTTATGCAATAAGAGAGGAGGAAATAAAGATCTTCAAGAAGCATGACCTGAAAAATAGATCCCATTTGTGTCGCAGAACAGGATAAAATCAAGAGGAACTTTAGAAAGCCTCGAGAAAACAAATATCAAGAAACTGATGAAGAATGATTCTAAACCCTGCTAGGAACTGTCTGAAGACATGAGGATATTATGAAGCAAGTGGATATTACACATTTCCCAAAAATGGCTTGAAGATCTCAGTGTGCAAGATCTAGAAAATTAAGTGCTTGTGTACAAAGCTCTTGATAAGGCAGTCATGCTACTCTGGAATTGGCAAAGAGGAAATGCACAGCTGACCTATCTTTGCTCCACAAATGTCTCACTTGGAATTAACATGTTAGTTAACCCTGAAAATAGTTAACCCTGAAAAAAATTATATATCTTGAGAATTCATCTTTGATTTTTGGGAGTGTTTGATAGTCCTGGTTCTGTAGTTGCAAATCCAAACAAGGTAAGTATGGTACATGTCCTTATCAAACATTAGAGAAGCCATAGCTGACAAGAAGGTATTCACCAAGATGAGAAGCGCCTTAAGAGTTCAGTCCCAGAAAGAGGAGCCAAGGGAATTCCCTTCTCAGTTGTCTTGGACATGATTCACAACTTAGTACTCCTTAAAAGAAGGGAATAGTTTTGGCTACTGCAAGTTTCTTTTTTTATTATTTCCATTTTTAAGTGCTATGGAACCCACATGATTAATGTTAGAGTGCCTGGAAACCTGTAGAATGGAAACCTATTCCATTGTGTGAGACACAACGCACAAAGAATGTAATGCAAAAGCTCTTGATTAATCCAATATGGAATACAATTTAGGGGACTATTTTCGTGGTATACACTCAAATAGTGATAAGCATAAAAGAAAAAAGTAAAGGGTTGGCATATTCAGGAAAAGCCCTTTCCATATTCATTAACCTTGACATGACATTTCCATGAGGTGCAGGATTTGTATTGAATGAAAACTTTCTTGATGATATAAACATACTCCCAGAAGGGATGATATGGATCTTACTTTAAATTGTTATTATACTGAATTGATATAATGGAGATTGCACAGCATCACTTTCATACATGACCCCCGAAAGTAAGTTCTAGAAGCAGATACTATATCATCAGATTAAGAAACCTGAGAGGCTGTCGCAAATTTGAAAGGACTACTTGTGTTACCATCTAGGTTCCTCACCTTGCATGCCAAAAAGTTTATTGTAGATAAAATGAGATTTGTGCCCAAGAACAGTATTAACTTCTCCAAATTGATTGCATAGTGTGAGCAGTGTCTCAGACTGGCTGCAGAATAGTTAACCTTACTTTGTCTTCCAAAGTAAGAAAAACTGAAAAGGACAGGCTTAAGATATTCTCTTTTTGCTCCAGCTTATCTAGAAACAGGAAAAAATGAACCTGTCTTCTTTAGGTTCCATGTCTTTTTAACTCATCCTGTCTAAGCCCATGACTAATGAGTTAGTGGCAGATCAAGATGTCTCATGATGAAGAAGAGGGGTGTTGAGGGATTCACCTTCAACCCAACTCCTGATGTTGAAGACTCACAAGTTGTTGAGTTGACCCATACTCAAAGGGAGTTAGCCTTCTCTGTAAATAAAGGTAAGGTTGTTTAGGTAATTCCTTTCAGAGATGCTATGAGGACCACTTAAAAGTCAGTTCCCCTGTTCCTAGTAAGAACCATGAAAAAGACACATCGTGATTTCTTCCAAGGAGAAAACTGGTATAACACCCTGGAATTCCAGTAAAAGCATTCTCTCTGTAGATTTCATGATGCTGGGAATACAAACAGTGAGTTCCTCAAAACAGGTGTACTATCTTTTGTTTTACATATTTGAATTTCCTCAACTGCAAAGGGAAGCTCAGCAGAAAATTCTACAATCACAGGAGATGTAGTAGACTTAGAAAGCAAACTATTAGGTATCACTAGCATTCTTTTTTATATATACTTGGGAGTGGTCGAATAGTTATCACAAGGAAGAATTTTAGTGGATTTGTAAGTTACTATCCCTCACTGTTCTTCAGTGCTTTTAAGCCAAGGAGATATAAGGAATTGTTAGTAAAGGATTGTTATATAACATGTTAGGCTTCCCTTAAGAATTGAACAATTTATGAACATTATCAGTGAGTAGATAATTCCTTGAATTACCAGAAAAAAGGGGACTCCCACATAGCAAGGCTGAATTACTCTACTGCAGAACCAACTGGTTGGCTATGGGATTGGTCAAGCCATGTATGAGTAAAGCTTGAAGCTACATTTTGGTCCTCTACCCCTGTGAAACAACCAAAGCTATTAAAGAGAAGTGTCAAAAGCAAGGTTGTTTATTATGTTTCTCACTGAAAAGTCAAGAAAAACATCTTTTATGCTATTGTACTAACTTGCAAAATTTGTTGAAAACCAAATGTTAAATCCAGTTCAAAATCTTCACGGTTTAGAAAAAACTGGACTATCTCCTATTTTTATTCATATTGTAGCAGAAGGCTGGACTTTGATGAATTGTAAATACAACTCTCCAAATTGAAAAAAATTTCATGCTGGCTGTTTCGATCTTATAACTAGTGGTGAGTGTGCTCCTAAGTCTACGTGACTCATTTTTAGCAAGTACTGTTGGGTTTTGTTTTTTGTAAGTTGGTAGTGTGGAAGAATTACCAACACCTCTGTATCAGTAATGTCATAGGGCATGAATAAGTTGCTGTATGCTTGTTGGTTGTCCATGAATAATCATTTGCTGACCTTACGAATATTGTGATCATTTAAGAGAGTGAAATCCTGTTGAATACACTATATTCAAGGAGTAAAATGCTGTTTCAGCCTCCCTAGGAGGTCACAACTTTTGCCTCTGCTAGACATACAGTTCTTACTTCAAAACGTATATTCACTGATGGATAACAAACTGTTTTCATCATGAATGTTACAGGTAGCAACAGGATGTCCTTGCTCTGCTGGTATGGGTCCCAACATGTTGGTGGCTCGCTTAGCTACTCGCCTTGCCAAACCCAATGGGCAGCACCTTGCTGACCCCAACAACCTTCCACATTATATGAAGGATCAGAAGGTCACTGAGCTTCCAGGTAACGTTCTTTAATAGATACAGTATGAATTTTTGGTTGATGATCATTTGATCATGAGATACATTTATCTGAGCCCATTAAAAAAGGGTCAAGACGGGGTCATTTCCATGATTTCCCAAAATACTTTGTTAGCTATCAGTAGATTTTATATTCTTTATAGTCTCATAGTCACATAGTTTTCCTTTAGAATCACTGAGGAAAAGCTTTGAATTTTTTCCTACTGATGATAAATGATTGAATCATGTGTATGACCTGTCAGGGAGTAAAAAGGATTAGGCATCTAATAGAATGCTAGTCATGAATTGACTTGGGCATTTAGTAAGAGAATTGTTGACATGGATAACTAGTGGTTAACCCCATCTCAGTTAGCAAGCCCAGCCAGCTCTTATTTTATACCTGTTTGAGTTAATGTTTTGCTGAAAATCATTTTCACTCCATCCTTCCACCTTCAATTTGGTCTCACTTCTTGTTCCGTCCACCTCTGACACATATAGCCTCTTTGTCAATCTTTCCTCACTCATTCTCTCCATATGTCCAAACCATTTCAACACACCCACTTCTGCTCTCTCAACCATACTCTTTTTATTACTACACATCTCTCTTACCCTTTCATTACTTACTCAATCAAACTGCCTCACATGTTGTCCTCAGACATTTCATTTCTAACATATACATCTATACATCCTCCTCTGCATAACCCTACCTATAGCCCATGCCTGGTAACCACATTCTCTCATTCCATACATTCTTCATTGCTCCCTTTGCCCCCTCCCTCACCCTATGACTCACTTCCACTTCCATGATTCCATTCGCTGCTTAGTCCACTCCCAGGTATCTAAAACACTTCCCTTTCTCCAATTTTTCTCCATTCAAACTCACATCTTAACCAACTTATCCCTCAACCTTGCTGAGCTTAATGACCTCACTCTTATTCACATTTACTCTCAACTTTCTCCTTTCACACACTTTTCCACACTCAGTTACCAACTTCTGCAGTTTCTCACTTGAATTAGCCACCAGTGCTGTATCGTTGGCAAACAACAACTGACTCACTTCCCAGGCCCTCTCATCCCCAACAGACTGTGTACTTACCCCTCTCTCCAAAACTCTTGCATATACCTTCCTAACCACCCCATCCGTAAACAAATTGAACTACCATGGGAATATCACACACATGCCTTTAACCCTTAATAAAAACTTCTCACTGCTTCTAGCAGCTTACCTCCCACACCTTGTACTCTTAAGACCTTCCACAAAGCATCCCTATCAACGTTATCGTATTCCATCTCCAGATCCATAAATGCTACATACAAATCCATCTGTTTTTCTAAGTATTTCTCACAAACATTCCTCAAAGCAAACACCTGATCCACACATCCTCTACCACATCTGAAACCACACTGCTTTTCCCCAGTCTGATGCTCTGTACATGCCTTCACCCTCTCAATCAATACACTCCCATACAATTTTCCAAGAATACTCAACAAACTTATGCCTATATAGTTTATCCCCTTTGCCTTTGTACAGTGACACTATACAGGCATTCCACTAATCCTCTGGTGCTTCACCATGATCCATACATATATTGAATATCCTTACCAACCGGTCAACAACACAGTCACCCCCTTTTTTGATAAATTCTGCTGCAATACCATCTAAACCCACTGTCTTGCTGGATTTCATCTTCCACACGGCTTTCACCACCTTTTCTCTCTTCACCAAACCACTCTCCCTTCGCACAACACTTGACCAAAACACCCTACACCTGCCACTCTATCATCAGACACTTTCAACAAACCTTCAAAATACTTACTCCATCTCCTCCTCACTTCATCACTACCTGTTATCACTTTTCCTGTGCCACCTTTACCAATGGTCCCATTTGTTCTCTTGTCTTATGCATGTTATTACTTCCTTCCAAAACATCTTTTTATTCTCCCTAAAGTTTAATGATACTCTTTCACTCCAACTCTCATTTGCCCTCTTTTTCAGCCCTTGCTCCTTCCTCTTGACCTCATGCTTCTTTTACATCTCCCAGTCGTTTGCACTCCTTCCTTGCAAGTATCTTCCAAACACCTCTCTTATCTCTTTCACTAATGACTTTACACTTCTTTATCCCACCACTCGCTACCCATTCTAATCTGCCCACCTCCCACCTTTCTCATGCCACATGCATCTCTTGCCCATGCCATCACTGCTTCCCTAAATACATCCCATTCCTTGCCCACTCCCCTCACATCATTTGCACTTACCTGGTACTTCATCACACAGGTCTCCTTTCCAAGCTCACTTACTCTTGCCACTCTCTTCTCCCTGACTTACTTCTGTTTTGAAAACCTCTACAAATTTTCACCTTTGCCTCCACAAGGTAGTGATCACACATTCCACCAGCTGCCCCTCTTGGCACATTAGCATCCAAAAGTCTCTCTTTTACATGCCCATCAATTAACATGTAATCTAATGATGTCTTTTGACCATCTCTCCTACTCACATATACTCGTGTAATCTCCCTTTTTAAACCAGGTATTCCCCAATCACCAGTCTTTTCAGCAGACAAATCCACAAGCTCTTCACCATTTCCATTCACAACACTGAATGCCCCATGTGCATCAATTATACCCTCAGTTGCCACATTACTCACATGCACATTTAAATCACCCATCACTAATACCCGATCTCATGCACCAAGACTGCTGACACGCTCACTCAGCTGCTTCCAAAACACTTGCCTCTCAAGATCTTTCTTCTCATGACCAGGTGCATAAGCACCAATAATCACCCATCTCTCTCCATCCACTTTCAGTTTTACCCACATCACTCTAGAATTTACTCCTTTACACTCTGTCACACACTCCCACAACTTCTGCTTCAGGAGTGTTGCTACTCCTTCCTTAGCTCTTGTCCTCTCACCAACTCATGACTTTACTCCCAAGACTTTTCCAAACCATTCTTCTCCTTTACCATTTTGCTTCATTTCACTCAGCCAGAACATCCAGGTTTCTTTCCTCAAACGTACTGCCTATATCTCCTTTCTTCTCATCTTAGTTACATCCACACTCATTCAGATACCCCAGTCTGAGCCTTTGAGGAGGATGAGCACTCCCCACTTGACTCCTGTTTCCTCTTTTAGAAATTGAAACACAAGAATGGGAGGGTTTCCAGCCCCCCACCCCACCCCCCTTTAGTTGCTTTCTACAACATGTGGAGCATACATGGGCCTTTATTAGGGGTCCAGTTGCCTGTGTCATTTCAGCTAGCTAAAAGATAAATCAGATGCATGCAAATCAGTGTCACTTTAGATTTTAAAGTTGTTACATGGTGATTATGTTATATGAGTATGTAAACATGGTTATCCATGCTATCAGTCTTTACATTAATCATGTCAATGCCTCATATCTGAGAACAGATTTGACAATTTTAGTATGGTTGTTGTACAGGTGTGGGTTGGTCCCTTGGTAAGCGGTTAGAGAGTGAGGGAATACACACTTGTGGGGACCTGCAGACAAAACCACTTCATCAGTTACAATCTACTTTTGGGGCACGTACAGGACAGTCCCTGTATAATTACTGCCGAGGGATTGATGACCGTCCTTTAAAGAGTGGGCACGTGGTGAGTTATAATTACTATGTTCTTTTCATAGTTATCAATCTTGGCAAGGATACATAAGTTTTTGAATTCATAGGAGCAATAATTTTTTTTGAAGAGACATATTCAAAAATGGATTTAATTTTTTTTTTGAGTACTTGAATGTACTGATTTATGTTGATTGCTGTCAGTTAGAAGTGCAGACATTCACAGATTTATTCTGGGTGGTTATTTTTGGTTATCATTACCTAACTAAAGTAAACTCAAATGACAATAACTAAATCAATACAAATTATACCTAAAAGTACAGATAGGTAAATGCCAGATACTGGACTCCACCTGCATGTGGTCTCACCATGATTGAAAAGTCACCTTCGTTGGGGTTGTATCATTGTCTGTGGACAAAAAGTACTAGTCTTGTCAAGTGACTTTTCACTCCAAGGGAGTCCCTCATTTTCCTGCCTTGCTTAGATTCCAGGGTTGAAGCCGTTGAAACCCAGTGAAAGGGTTCCAGAGGTTGTGTTAATTCACTGATAGATATTAAAGATATAGTTCCCTAATAGATAAAGACAGAATATTGATAAATGGTTAGAAAATACTTTATTTTATTTAAATATTTTCTGCACTCACAAAATATATCAGTGCATAGTGTATGTTAAGGCCTGAGAGATGCAGGTGAGGATAGGAGAGGTTACTGAGATAATGAGGCAAGACTATTATCATTTATTAAAATCTGTTTGGTTTCATGCATGGTTGATGAGTTTTTGCTTGGTGAAAGATTTTCTTGGGTTTTTTTATGATAACATGAAGATACACAAACATTTGAATTATGAAGCATTAACAGAAGAGTGGCCATACTTTGTTTGTGGAATTAGATTGAAAAAGCATAAATAAGTTGAGCATAGATTAAGGAATAACTTTAATATATAAATGCTGTATGTCCCATTTACATCATTCAGCTATACATTTTAGTAGAGGCTTATCTAGACACCCCTTTTATGTATTTCTGTATTTGTATATCATCTATCTTACCATGCTTGGATTGCATTAAGAAGTTACTCCTTTACCTTATGTGAAACACCTATTTTATAATGGCTCTTTACAGAGGAAATCAGTATCAGCTGAGGTGAATTATGGCATTCGGTTTACCTGCCATAGTGATGCAGAAAAATTCATCAATGAATTGGCTGAGGAGGTGGAAAATAGACTCAATGCTCTTAAAGTCAAGGGCAAATGCATCACTCTCAAACTAAAGGTAATTTGAATATGTAGATGATTGGGTAGGAACTGTTTTTAGGTGATGCTCATTATTGTGCTTTATGCAGATAATGCCATTTCTAAAAGTAAATGAGTAAATGAAATCAAAATTTGCAGATTTACATGATGTTATTGAATTCAAGTAGAGTAAATGTGTGTGTGTGTGTGTAATTATGTACGTGTAAATACCTATTTGTGCTGTATGGGGAGGGATATAGGATGATCTGACGTCTTGTTTGAACTTGTTCATGTGATATGATTGGCTGGACCACAGCAAGTAAGGAGAGTAGATGTACAAAAGGCATTTTGGCCTACTATTTTATAGTTATCTTACTGCCATAATCAGGAAGATTGTTGAAGATGTACCTTTCATGCATTCTTGTTAAAGATTAGAATAAGTTTTTATTTCATTCAGATACGTGCAAAGGATGCACCTGTTGAGACTGCCAAATTTATGGGTCATGGTGTGTGTGATAATGTTGCAAAGTCTGTCTCCCTTGCTTCAGCAACTTCCTCAGCATCTGTAATAGGAAGGTGAGGAAGTGTTCCTTAACATTTTGGTATTCTTTATATTATGTAGCATTTACAGATTGAATACTCTTTTGATCTTAGAATTATTAAACAGTTAAAGAAGCATACTTTCAGTATCCATTAACATTAGTTATACTTATCATATTTGTATCTAGATGAATTAAAGACCCAATACTAGTGCTTAAGACTTTTATGGAATAATTGTATATGTTAGTTTGCTTGTCACTTAATCATGTAATCACATTATAGTCCCAGTGTTAAATTTTTATGAGAATGTGTGATAATACTATTTGGAGGGTGTTCTGCATTTTCAGTACAAGATATATGGGTCAAGTATTTTGGCCAGCCATGCAAGATTCATGGGGTGTTATTGGCTGTGTTTGTCCAGTACTGGTTATTTTGTCATGGTAAATACCCGGGACTAACTCATCTTATATGGAAGTCTGTCACCTCTTAAAGAGAGGGGCTTGGCTTACAGGATATTAGAACTTATGAAAGAGTGATGATTGCCTTACTAGTTAATGATAATGATTTAAGGTTTATTAAGTTAGATGCTGCAAGATGCTAAAAATATACGTGGGAAATACAGTAAACAGGATTGCTGTAAATTATGGGGTATTAAACAGTCTGTACACGAATACAAAATTGAAAGAAAAGATGTGGAGGTTAGCACAAAATTTTGTGTTTATTGTTGCTGTTCACATTGGTCAGGGTGCACACAATTTTCTGTTTATTGTTGCTGTTCACATTGGTCAGGGCGCATGGACATACATGGGAAAAACAAATAACAGGGGACGTGATGGTCCATGATGAGGCTATATGCAGTGATAAACAAGGTAGTAGAACGGAAAGCACCTCCCCTGCACCTCTTTCTTGAACTCAGTTGCTGGCAGAAGAAAAGCTCTGAAACAATATAGTATGGAGAAAATGTACTACCATGTAGGAAAGTGTGATAGGGGAAAGTTGCATACTCTAGATGGAAACTTCCTTACTGAAAATGGATTCTGAAATATAGATATGTAGTAGAAGATGTATTACTCTTTTTTGAAGAAGAGCTATCCACTGACAACAGATATCATTGAAGTATTTGTCTAACATTGATTTGAAGGCATAAATAGCCTTTACATTTACCATATCTAGTGGTGGGTATTTGAAAGTATTATATCTTACCTCTTAACATCACATCGTTACGTATAGCAGTTGAATCTCTGATGTAAAGAATTTTTTTTTCAAAATCAGATCTCCTCAGAGCTTATGCTTTCTTCATAAGGTTTAATTGTGGGTGATGTCTGTGTTCCGAGAATCATGAGGCAAGTCAGTACTGGTGTGATGGCCATTGGGGCAATGATGTCATTGCTACATAGAGGTTGCTGATTGGTTGGTGGACAGATGTGTGCCAGGTCAGCAGGCTATTAACAAGAGATGAGAGGCATATCCCACTAGAAGGTAGGAGGTTAGAGATTTCTACCCGTGGGGATGCTAGAGATTCTCTCAAAGCTCTTGAAACATTGTCCTGGAGAGAAATAGTTTTTCATTCGTCAACATAATTTTTTTTATCAGCTTCAAAGTTGTAAAATCATTTATATCAACTTCAGGATTGCCTAAATTATTGTTTTCATGATTATAATAATGCTTTCATTCTTTCTCATCAGCTTAGTTGTGAAAAATTAATTTTTTTAGAGTACTTTCCTTGTCCTAATGTTTTGGACCTCCTATTCAAGTATAGGGCTTTAGTAATATTAGTATGAGCAATGTGAAAAGTGAATAATCTTGAGATATTGAATTTTCTCAGTGTGTAAATCTTGCCTTTTCTCCCCTTCTTACCCTTGTGTATCTTGTAGCCCTATGGACTAAATCAGCTGAGGGCTAGCATATTTTCTGTCCCTTTCTCTGATTTGGCTGAACCGGAGTATGTGTTTGAGGATGATTTGGGCTCTTTGTTAACACCTGGTGATTAATAGCTGTTATTTGTCTTTCATTTTTATTTCATAGTTGCCTCACCTACATTAGTGAGGTAGAATCAAGGGTAGGTAAACACCAGCTTCATTTATATATGTCCTTTCTTGTCATGTATAATGCACTGAAACCCATACCTGCCATCTGTAGCAAAGCTCCATAGACTCTTTATTCATTAAACTATACCTCTCATTCAGTAGAGGGACCTCATGGATCTACAATCCATGGTTCCCCACCAACAGACAAACTTCAACTGATCTATATTACTGTTGAAAGATGCCTAAAGTCTTCTTATACAACATTTACAAATGAGTATTTCATTTACCTTTCTGCCATGCCATGGAGATGTTACAGTAGGCCACCAAATGTATATTCTCTGTAATAATGAAGAATGTAGCTATCCAAATCATAATCTATTTGATGATAGAAAGATCCATGAGAATTAGAACATTACATAAATGAGGTAGTGACAGTCAAAGTATGTTAACACCAGACCTTGTAGTTCTTGGGGCTCTCTCAGCAGTGCACCCCTGTCAGAAGTATTATATTTCTTCAAGGGTGAGTTGCTGCCTACTTGTTTTTCTGTTGTTGTTTTTATTATTTGATGCTCTTTCATTTTATAAGAAATAGTTTTTCCCTTTATCTGAAGACCACCCATTTTTTGGAAGCACCTGTGAATTTATGTACCAGCTTAGAGGGGAGCAATTGCTGAAAGGAATAATGACTCTCTTTTACTCTTATCGTGGTCCATGTTCATTGCACAGGCTGAATTGTGTGCAACAAGGTAGTAATCTTGTTGACATGTGTTAGCATGTGAAGAAAGATTGAAGAGAAATCTTTTTCCGTGAAGTAAGCTTTGTGTGAGTAACCAGAGACTGAGTTAGGAATTGATACAGCTGTATTTGGTTCAAATTCCAGTGGAAAATCTCGCAAAATGAAAGTGTGTTTATATATACTGTCTTTTGTAGAATTATCTTTTTTGGTATTAATTGTTTTCATTTTTGTGGAAGTGTTACTATGATTATACTTACAATATTTACAGGGAGACATTATCTTTACTACGTCAAGTGAAGGCTCATCCACAGGACTTCAGGGGAGTTGGAATTCAGGTGAATTCTTAATTTTTTCATTATTGCTTTCTGCGTAAAGATTGATTGAGATAGAGTTTTTCATCATTTAACTTATAAAGATTGGTTGAGACAGAGTTTTTTAATCATTTAAGATCTCATCAGTAGGCCAATGTTAAACATGTAAAGGTAAATTATAAACTTATGATACAGGTTTATACTGGGGTATAGATTCATTTCATATTTAGGAAATCACTTTTAACATAGCATGAATGGAGATATGTTCCAGACTGTGTGTAAGGCATATTACGATACACTTTTTTCTCAAACTGAAATAATGTAGACCAATACCTCAGTATTAGCACTTTTGGGTCTCATTGGATTTTCAGGCTTACATTCAGTATATATACACAGAAAAGAAAATCTGATCAGTGGAAAGGTGTACAAAATATATCAAAACCATTATTTTTCTTGTGAATTAATATCTTGCAATCACTGGTATTGTAGGGAAGCATATCGGACCTAAAATCACTCCACAAACACATTATAACTCATGTTTGATCTTGCTGGTCCCTTATGCATCCTGTCTCTCTTTTCTCTTGAGTGTGACCTCTTATGAAAATATTTGATAGAGATGTTTTGTGGAAGGTCTTAAGAATATATGGTGTAGAAGGAAAGCTGCTAGCAGCGAGAAGTTTTTTATCAAGGGTCTAAGGCATGGGTATGAATAGGAGGAGAGGAGAGTGAGTTGTTCCAAGTGAAGATTGGTCTGTGGAAGAGGTGTTCATTGTCACCTTGGCTGTTTGATATATTTATGGAGGGGTTGGTGAAGGAGTTGAATACAAGTCTTAGAGAGGGGGCACAAATGTGCAGTCTGTAGGGGATCAGGGGGCCTGGGAAATGAACCAATTGATGTATATTGATGTCACAGCAATGTTGGAAGATACAAATGAGAAACTGCAGGAATTGGTGACTGAGTTTGGGAGAGTGTGTGAGAGGAGAAAGTTGGGAGTAAATGCGAATAGAAGCAAGATAGAGGGACAGGTTAGTTGGGTTGTGAGTTTGAATGGAGAAAATTTGGAGAGAGGGAAGTTTTTAGATATCTGGGAGTGAACATGGTGGCAAATGGAACTATGGAAGCAGAAGTGAACCATAGGGTAGATGAGGGGGTGTAAGTTCTGGGAGCATTGAGGAATATGTGATAAGAGAGGATGTTATCTAGGGAGGCAAAATCGGGTTTGTTTGAAGATTCTTTTTTTCTTTTACATTGGAGGCTCCAGTCATGAACAAAAAGCCACTTCAAGGTTGGGCCTTTATTGAAATATAGAGAGGTTGATGAAAGGGAAAATTAAGAGACAAGGAAAAGTATTTACTAATTTGTAGGAAATGAAAAACCTGTCTTTCAAAATGTGCCAGGTTGTAGTTATTGGGAAAGACATGAGAGGTTAGAGAGTTTCAAAGCTTCAAGGTATAGGAAAAGAAACAAATATCAAAATAGCTCACCACTGAGTTGCCAGTGGCCACACAGTAATCATGTTATGCAGCAGCTTGTCAAGAATTGCACAGTATTGCTTGTGGTGGGGGCACATAAGCAACCAGCTCTCAGGAGCAAAAACCAAAGAAATACCTATGGAAAAGGGAAAGTGAACCAGAATTGTGTTGTAGGGCAAGTGGGTCAAGTTTTGAAGTTAGCTTGGGAAAGTTTATAAGTCAGACTACTTTTAATTCAACTCAGTCAATTAAGGATGCAGAGCTAGACCCTCCCTAGTCGTAAGAGCTGTACTCCATACAAGGATAGATCAGTCCTTTTTATGATCAGAGCATCTGTTCAAGAGAAAGAAATTTCGACACCTAAGCAGGACTCGCAGTTTCTTGAGGCAGACTTAACTGGTTCTGTAATGTGGGGTTTACAAGAAAGAGTTGATGCTACAGTAATCCCAGGTATGTTTATTGAGTCAAGAGGTGGAATTACAGAACCAATAAAGGAGAGAGGAAAGTTGTGAGGAATTTTTGATAGATGAATAGGTAGTAACAGGGTCTTGGAGGCTTCAAACTTAACCAGAATTTGTTCACCCCACTGAGATATCCTGTCCAAGTCTGAATTTATTGAGGAAATTGCATTGTAATGAGATGTAGATTAAGTGAGAGAAGAGGGAGTAGAGTTGAAGGACGTGGAAGAATGTGGTTTCAGGTCATCAGCATATGAGTGCATTTGGTTATTTGAGATATCCTGTCCAAGTCTGAATTTATTGAGGAAATTGTAATGTAATGAGATGTAGATTAAGTGAGAGAAGAGGGAGTAGAGTTGAAGGACGTGGAAGAATGTGGTTTCAGGTCGTCAGCTTATGAGTGCATTTGGTTTCTGGAAAATGAAAAGAAGAATAAGTGCAGGAGACAGCAGAACTTTGGGGGACACTGCTGTTATTGGCGAAAAATGTCGAGGCTGATCCGCCAGCAACCATAGAGATGTATCAACCAGAGAGGAAGCTAGATATGAGGGAGCAAAGTGAAGGAGGGAAGCTAGTGGAGGGGAGCTGAGAGATGAGACTGTGATGGCACACCTTGTCACTAGCTTTGGATATATCAGGGGCAACTACATAAGATTCCCCAAAAGCTTTCAGGATGATGACTAGACATTAGAAAGATAGGAAAGATTATCACCAGTGGATCTTTCCTTACGGAAACCATGCTGGTGATGAGAGAGAAGATAGTGAGATTCAAGATGTCTAAGGATGTTGTAGTTGAGGGGGGATTTACAGACTTTGGAATGTGTGGATGTCATAGTAATAGGACATTAGTTCTTAGGGATGGGATTTACCAACACATGCTTCCAAGAAAAAGTTCTGGTTTTTAAACAGAAACATAACAGATGAGTGAGCACGTGCTAGTTCAGATGCATGCTCTTTCATTACACGAGGATGGATGCTATCAGGACCGTTTAGCAGTTCCAACAATGTTATATAGGTGGAAGTTATGGGCTATAGATGAAGATATGCACAGGAGAGTGGGGGTGTTATAATGAAATTTTTGAGGATAATATGTAATGACAGGGTAAGAGAGAAGTGTGATAACTAAAAGAGTGTGGTCAAGAGAGCAAAAGAGTTTGTGCTGATATGGTCTTAACATTCTGCTTATATATTTTGTATTCTTTCCTCCTTTGCTGAACTTCCACTGGTACATTCTGTTGAGCAATCTACTGTATTCCTTTTTCTTCTCTTCCACAGCATTTCTAATGTCTTCTGTCCACCATGCATTGCCCTTTTTATTCCTGTATCTCACTACTTTGTCTCCAACTGCCAACTCTACAATCTTTGATAGTATTTCTCTAAACATTTTAGACACCTCATTCACACACAGCTGCATTCCTTTATTCACAGCTGTTTCATATAAACTTTCAGTTACCTTCCTTTCATACTCCTCCGTGCATTTTTTTTTATTCATCTTCTTGCTTGCCAGTACTTTTACCTCTCCATTCTACCTTTCACAATACCTTCAGTATAAAGTCACATGAATTTTATGGAAATTATTGTAATATGACTTCATTTATAAAGTTATTTCATTTAAGAATGTAATATTATAGATCATAATTTAAGAAGCAACTGGAACCCAGGTAACAGTAACATAGAAACACACAAATTTGATCACTTGCCCAACCCTCAAAATACTGTGATAAGAAACAGTAGTACATTGGTGAATGTGACAATGGCTCTAAGGAATGTATATTTGGTGATGATTTTCTTAAATTTGTTGATTGTACCACCACCATGATTGTCTGTTCTGACATGTTCTTGTGATCATCACTGTTTGATATATCTTTTTGAATAATGTAGTATGGTTCACATCTTTTAGTGAAAGACATAAACTGGATAGAGGCAATATATCCTTGAGAATGATTGAGCATTTCAAATATGTCTCAGCTACTGTAAAAAAGAATTTATTTTTTCAATTTTATCTTATTTAGGTATCACGTCTGGAGGGGCACCATGGTCCATCTGGTGGTTCTGGATCTTCTTGTGGGTTGTCCATCAAAAGTTTTTTGTTAGCAGCTAAGAGTAACAAAACCAAGATGAGCCTCAGCTCAAACACCAAGCTTCGTGACTCTCCAGAGAAGCATCAGCTGTCTAATACAGATGTTAAAGATCTGATGGATTCAGCCAACGGAAGTTCTAAGTTGCATCCCGAAAGAACTGGGGTTGGCCCCCCACAGACACTTCATACTCTACCAGGACTGAACACAGGTCAAGATTTGTCAGTTGCTGATGAGCAAGTACCATCAGTAAGCAAAACTGAGGCAGAAGGGAAAGGTAGCATTGACCTTGAAGTTCTAAATGCTCTTCCTGATGATATAAGAGACCAAGTGATTGCTGAGTATAAGCAGGAGGGCTACATTATTCCATCAGTTGATGGTGGTGTTAGTAAAGATGAAGTGCTCATTGATGATGAACCAAAGCCAAGCACATCTGGTTATATAGGTCTTCCTAGAAAAACACAGAACCAAGAATCAGCCAGCAAGTCTATCCCTATGGTTGTTTATAGGAATGATAGAAAAGATGTATTAAGAGAAAATACCTCTATGTCAGATGGGGAAAATGGTTTAGAGGAAATTGAAACTGAAAGTAAAACTAGTAAGGAGAGGGTAAAAAGCACAATACAGGAAATGAATAGAAACAGTTATAATAACTCCAGTGAGATTATAGCTACCAGGCAGACTGCAAATTTAGTGACAGTAGATGGAGACAGTAACTCATCATTTGTTTCAGATGTTCAGGATGAAGCACTCATTACCAGTTTTTCTCAGGTAAGTATGCATTTCCAGTGAATAGACCTTATGCTAACATGTTGCATCCCATCTCCCATTATTCTGAGATGGCACCTTCATGGATGAGAAGAATTATCCGACAGGGGTCTTAACTTAATAAGACCACCCTTGCTAGACAACCTTCTCTTACTCATGATGAGATTAGGACTTCTGGAGTTGTTAATGCCATATACAGTAACAGTGTCTGCAGCCTGTTTCTATTCAATGAATGTTTCATATTTTACACTCCCACCCAATATACAATAGATCTGATGTTGTCCAAAATGTATGGGGAAACCAGCTGTTTCAGATACCAAAATACCAGTTATTGGAATTCTGTCTTTAATATATTGAATAATTCAGAAACTGTCCATCACTCGATTTATGCAGGGGTATGTTCTGAAAAACATTGTGCATAGAGAAATCACATATATCACTGGCAGATTCTCCTGTTACTTTCACATCATGGAACTTCTGACATCGAATAGATTTATCTTGCCATCCTTTACTTTATTAAAATGGCTCTGGCCCAGCTACATTGTCTTCTTCACATAAACACTCATAAATCTTAGAGATTTAGACATGAGCTAAGGGTTACTAAGGCTGCTTTTCTCATTCATCTCATACTCTATGCATAATTAGAGCATTTTCTCCCTCCATAAGTGGATTTCTACCCTTTGTAGTTACCTTGACAGTCAGCTAAGTTGTTGACCACAGCACTTTGAATTTTTTCTGCATTCTTCTTTATGTTGCAGATTGTAGATTCATCCAAGCTATAAGCATGCCTAAGTGGTGACACTCCCTCGTAAGATTTTTAGCTTCATTTCTAAGGGCAGAGAGGTTGTTTTCCTTTTAATTGCTGGTTCTAAGTAGATGTTGGACAATTAGATGCCATATTAACAAACACAAATACAGTGGGTTGCAGGAGAATCACATTAGCAGATATACCCAAATCACACAAGCAGCACAGATCCTTACGTAATGGTGGTAACTGTGAGAGTAACTCACTCACTGGTAGGAACGTGGCATGCTTGGTCCAGGACCCTTGCTTATTCCACCTGTCAACCTTCAACAAAGTTGTAACGCACTTTCTACTGGGCGGATGCTCCATCACCAGCATCAGCATGTCATAAGATTTCCAGCTTCATTTCCAAGATCAAAGAGGTACCTTTCTGTTTTAACTTCTGATTCTGGAGATGTTGCTTGATCCCTTATTTACAAACACAAACACAGGGGTGTAGGAAAATCACATTAGCAGGTATACCCAGATTGCACAAATAGCACAGATCTGCATACATTGTAGGTAACTGTGAGAATGACCCGCTGGAGGGAATATGGTGCGCTCTACTCAGGACCTGAGCCGATTTCACCTGCCAGAGCTCCTGAAGCTTTGGTGCACTTTTTACCACACACGTTTTAAAATATTTTTACCCATTGGTAAATATTTTACATCGAGGATTTTCTTGTATACATAAGCAATAAGCACTAGTAAATGCCACAATCTTGTGCTGCTTGATAATGTTATAAATAGTCTTCATACCATTGGTGAAGTCTTTCATAAGTAGTTCCTTGGACTCGCCCTTAGTCTTCCTCTTGCACAATTCCATCGTTTTAAGGCTCAAAACTTTGACGGCTTCAAGGAGCTGTCAGGCAGTTGCTGATGACACTTGAAAGGGCATTGTCCACAATAGTAACAAGGATGCACAAAATACACCAATGTACAAGACCAGTATACAGCACAGCACATAGAGCACATGGGAGACAGCAAACAATCACCAGTGCACAAAGCACTGGGTGGTGAGTACTCTACTCCTAGGGTGCAGTGCACGTGTGATTTGAATTGATTTTAAGTATCTTTTTAATTTTCAATTTTTTTGAGATTTTGGAAGTTTGCCAACTGAAATTGAAAAACGTTGATCTGAGCATTTTGTTGTCTCAAATTACAGAAAACAGAAGTTTTACTGTACTGAGTTTTCTTTCAGCAAAATTATATCAGCTTTTCACTCCCATCATTTACTCTCCTTTCTTTTTCCAGTATTACCATCTATCTTTAGAACTGCAGTGATAGGGACATGACATGTGCAACTCATTCTAACTTGTAGTACATTCTTTCACTTGTTCAAACACTTGCACTCCACATCATCAGCAGCTTTTACCTTGTTCATGAATATTTAAAAGATTCCAAAGGACTCCTTTTGTTTGCTTTAGTGCTTAAGTGCTTGTACTTACATTATTTTGTACTTTCTCTCTAAGGTTGGTTTGTCGTGTGAGCCTAAAGAGATTTCTCTAAAGTCTTGGGGTTAGAAACTTCTTAACCTCATTTGTACTGGTAAGGTTAGTGCCTCTTAGCCTTTTTTAACCAACTGTTAGGTAGTTACAAATGTGATTCAGCCTAGATCCACTTCCTGAACAATCAGAAACCTCCACTCAAAGATGATGTCATCATTCCTATGTTGCCATTAGAGACGCACCTCATTATTCTTGGGACCACAACAAAAGCTGGCTATGGCTTGCTGGCTTCTTTCATTCCAGAACTGATAGATATCCATGTCTGAACTATCTGTCACCATGGGTTTAATGAGACTGGTTTTCACTTCAAATAATAGAGCTTGGATAGTGCTCATAACACTATTGAGAACATTGTGCCTTTCACCTTCACCTGGTACCTCATTATCATCTGCTCCTTTCAGTGATGTTCTGATTTCTTCTCTTGTTCTCCCTCCAAAACATCATCTTATATTCTCTGAATGTTGTCAATACTTTGTCAACCCAGTGTTCTTATGCCCTATTTTTCAGCCTCTGCACCTTCTCTTGACCTCCCTCTACTTCTTGTACACCTCCCAATCACATCCTCCCTGCAGATAACAACCATGAACCTCTATTTTCTCTTTGACTATCATTTTGATTTCTTTATCACACCACTCATTATCCTTTCTCACACTCCCTCATCCCACCATCTGCATGTGACACACTTCTCCCACACATATAAGTATTGTTTCCCTAAATATCTTCTATTTCGTGACCTTACCACCATTTTTGTTTACTCTCATCTTTTGCCATTCATCACTCAGTCTCTCCTGATATTTTCTCACACATGTCTCTCTTCCAAGCTCACTCTTTTTCACCACCCTCTCCCATCCATTTCATTTCCTCTTTTCCAAAAGCCTCCAGAAATTTTCATCCTTACCTCCACCAAGAAGTGGTCAGACATCTCACCAATTGCCCCTATCATCATAATTACATCTAAGGGTCCCTCCTATACATGCCAGTCATTTAGAAAAACTGTAACAATTGCTGTTGACCTTCAACCCTATTCATCACTTCCATGGTTCCATTTGCTGTTGAGTCCACTTCCAGATATCTAAAACACTTCACTTCCTCTAATTTTTCTCCATTCAGACACATCCCAACTAACTTGTCCCTCATCCCTGCTGAACCTAATAACCTTGCTCTTATTCACATTTACTCTCAACTTTCTCTTTTCACACACATTTCCAAACTCAGTCACCAGCTTCTGCAGTTTCTCACTCAAATCATCCACCAGTGCTGTATCATCGGCGAACAAATGACTCACTTCCTAGGCCCTCTCATCCCCAACAGACTGCATATTTGCTCCTCTCTCCAAAACTCATGCATTTACCTTCCTAACTACCCCATCCATAAACAGATTAAACAACATGGGGACATCACACACCTCTGTCACAGACCAACCTTCACTGGGAACCAATTAGTCTCCTCTCTTCCTTCTCGTACACATGCCTTCTTACTGCTTCAAATAGCTTACTCCCACACCATATACTCTTAAGACCTACCACAAAGCATCTCTATCCACCCTGTCATATGCGTTCTCTAGATCCATAAATGTCACATACAAATCCATCTGTGGAAGTGAGTCATAGGATGTGGGAGGGGAGGGGGAGAAGGTTCTGGGAGCAATGAAGAATGTGTGGAAGGAGAGAACATCATCTCAGAGAGCAAAAAATGGGTATGTTTGAATGAATAATAGTTCCTACAATATTATATGGCTGCCAGGCATGGGCTATAGATAGGGTTGTATGGAGGAGGGTGGATGTGTTGGAAATATAATGTTTGAGGACAGTGTTCGGTGTGCAGTGGTTTGATTTGATTGAGAAAGGGTTGGACCATTCTTTTGTCTGTTTCCTTGTGCTACCTCGCTAACGCGGGAGACAGCGACAAAGTATGATAAATAGAAGTAAATATTTATAAAAATGTAAAATATTTATAAAGATATGATATTTTATTTATTGTTATACTTTGTCGCTGTCTTCTGTGTTAGTGAGGTAGCGCAAGGAAACTGACGAAAGAATAGCCCAACCCACCCACATACACATGTATATACATACTCGTCCACACACACACATATACATACTATACATCTCAACGTATACATATATATATACACACACAGACATATACATATATACACATGTACATGATTGATACTGTCTGCCCTTATTCATTCCCATCGCCACCCCGCCACACATGAAATGAAAACCCCTCCCCTCGCATGTGTGCAAGGTAGTGCTAAGAAAAGACAACAAAGGCCATATTTGTTCACACTCAGTCTCTAGCTGTCACATATGTATAATGCACTGAAACCACAGCTCCCTTTCCACATCCAGGCCCCACAAAACTTTCCATGATTTACCCCAGACGCTTCACATGCCCTGGTTCAATCCATTGACAGCACGTCGACCCCGGTATACCACATCGTTCCAGTTCACTCTGTTATATATATATATATATATATATATATATATGTACTCATTCATATTTGCTTGCCATCATCCTTTCCCAACACCAGCCCATCCCATAGGAAACACCACAAATGCATGAAAGAAAGGAAAAAATAATATATACATCCTCTTCCTTTCCCCTCCACACCCAATCTCTCCTCCCTACCTAAGTGAGATAGCGCCAGGGAACAGGTGAAGAAAGGCCAGATTGACCGCCTTTGGGTTTACATCTGTTTTTCCGAGAATGATGAGGTGAATTTTCCCAATGACAAAGGGGATTATAACACCGTTGCACAGTGAAGGTAGTTGATGGGTCAGAAGACAGACACAATCTGATCCATGCTGCAATCTGCCTATAAGGTGGTGAACAAAGGGTTGAGGCATTAATCTCACTTGGAAGATGAGAATGAAGAGTTTTCTAGACCTCGGAGGTCTGAGATATATCTCATGGTTCATTGGGCAAAGCCTGGAGAGATTTTGGCACTTCATAACTACATTTCCCACAGATTTGCTTCAATGATGATTTTACTGTTATAGATGAATTCAGGTATCTTAGAAGTATTACAAGGAGAACGAAAAGTTTAACAGTTGTGTTTATGCGTATATCCATTGCTTTCACTTTTTTCATGAATTTGATTCACTAATTATTATTAGTATTGTTAAAGGTGGATTCAAGTTTTCTAGAAGCAATACCAGAGGAGCTTAGAGAAGAGCTGCGTCTAGATTTTGAGCGTCAAAAGCAGGCAGCAGTGGCGGTGTCCACAGATGCTGCAGCACCCTCTTTCCTAACTGATCAAAACTTGACAGGATCACCGAGTAAAGACCAGAGGAGTCAAGGATCACCGAGTAAAGACAAGAGGAGTCGTAGGGCAGGTATTTTCTCAACTGGTTTTGTTATTTTGGTAGTCATGCATAATTTTCAGAGTTACCTTTTTGCTTTATAATCTGGAGAACGTTCTATAGGCACAGTCATACACTGACAGCAAGGTGACTCAGCCTTACATGGGAGCTTTGATACAGTAAACCCTTGATTTCAGGGACTAATTAGGTGGAGGGGGTGTCCATTAATACTGAAAGTCCATCGAATCAAGTATAACCTCTAGGCCATTTTTCATACAGTGTACAGTAATACAATATACAGTTCACATGCTTTCATTTAACCCCCCTATCACTTGATGCCATTTTGACTTCTAAGTATTGCAAAAAATTTTTATGAATAAGGTTGCAATTCTCTGTATACAACCTTACCACATGATATTTTGTGGCAGACTGAGACCAAAACAAAGCAGTAATACCCCTATGCTACCAAAAATGTGATATGAAATGTGCATGGTGCAGTGTTTGAAATTTATGGTTGTTTTTTAATTTTTCAAATTATTATTAGTTAATGTATTATTATTTGCCTGGTTTGTTGAATCCAAAATCTGTCATATTGTGGTCTGTTAAATCGAGGGTTTGCTTATTTTAATGTTTGACTTGTATGTACTTAGAAGATATTTTGATTTTCAGAAACAACTCATCGTAGAGGCACTATGGGGAAAAGAGGTCGTTGGGGGAAGATAGACCCTCATAAGGCAGAAGCTGAGGGACAAATAACCCTGACCTGTATCATGACTGGACAGCTTCCGGGTAGAGTAAGTTCATGCTACTGAACACCTTGAGGAACTGATCAGTAGTTTTTTTTTTTTTTCTTTGTCGCTGTCTCCCGCGTTTGCGAGGTAGCGCAAGGAAACAGACGAAAGAAATGGCCCAACCCACCCCCATACACATGTATATACATACGTCCACACACGCAAATGTACATACCTACACAGCTTTCCATGGTTTACCCCAGACGCTTCACATGCCCTGATTCAATCCACTGACAGCACGTCAACCCCGGTATACCACATCGATCCAATTCACTCTATTCCTTGCCCTCCTTTCACCCTCCTGCATGTTCAGGCCCTGATCACACAAAATCTTTTTCACTCCATCTTTCTACCTCCAATTTGGTCTCCCACTTCTCCTCGTTCCCTCCACCTCTGACACATATATCCTCTTGGTCAATCTTTCCTCACTCATTCTCTCCATGTGCCCAAACCATTTCAAAACACCCTCTTCTGCTCTCTCAACCACGCTCTTTTTATTTCCACACATCTCTCTTACCTTTACGTTATTTACTCGATCAAACCACCTCACACCACACATTGTCCTCAAACATCTCATTTCCAGCACATCCACCCTCCTGCGCACAACTCTGTCCATAGCCCACGCCTCGCAACCATACAACATTGTTGGAACCACTATTCCTTCAAACATACCCATTTTTGCTTTCCGAGATAATGTTCTCGACTTCCACACATTCTTCAAGGCTCCCAGGATTTTTGCCCCCTCCCCCACCCTATGATCCACTTCCGCTTCCATGGTTCCATCCGCTGCCAGATCCACTCCCAGATATCTAAAACACTTTACTTCCTCCAGTTTTTCTCCAATCAAACTTACCTCTCAATTGACTTGACCCTCAACCCTACTGTACCTAATAACCTTGCTCTTATTCATATTTACTCTTAACTTTCTTCTTTCACACACTTTACCAAACTCAGTCACCAGCTTCTGCAGTTTCTCACATGAATCAGCCACCAGCGCTGTATCATCAGCGAACAACAACTGACTCACTTCCCAAGCTCTCTCATCCACAACAGACTTCATACTTGCCCCTCTTTCCAAAACTCTTGCATTCACCTCCCTAACAACCCCATCCATAAACAAATTAAACAACCATGGAGACATCACACACCCCTGCCGCAAACCTACATTCACTGAGAACCAATCACTTTCCTCTCTACCTACACGTACACATGCCTTACATCCTCGATAAAACCTTTTCACTGCTTCTAACAACTTGCTTCCCACACCATATATTCTTAATACCTTCCACAGAGCATCTCTATCAACTCTTTCATATGCCTTCTCCAGATCCATAAATGCTACATACAAATCCATTTGCTTTTCTAAGTATTTCTCACATACATTCTTCAAAGCAAACATTTGATCCACACATCCTCTACCACTTCTGAAACCACACTGCTCTTCCCCAATCTGATGCTCTGTACATGCCTTCACCTGCTCAATCAATACCCTCCCATATAATTTACCAGGAATACTCAACAAACTTATACCTCTGTAATTTGAGCACTCACTCTTATCCCCTTTGCCTTTGTACAATGGCACTATGCACGCATTTCGCCAATCCTCAGGCACCTCACCATGAGTCATTTTTTTTTTTTTTTTTTTTTTTTTTTATACTTTGTCGCTGTCTCCCGCGTTTGCGAGGTAGCGCAAGGAAACAGACGAAAGAAATGGCCCAACCCCCCCCATACACATGTACATACACACGTCCACACACGCAAATATACATACCTACACAGCTTTCCATGGTTTACCCCGGACGCTTCACATGCCTTGATTCAATCCACTGACAGCACGTCAACCCCTGTATACCACATCGCTCCAATTCACTCTATTCCTTGCCCTCCTTTCACCCTCCTGCATGTTCAGGCCCCGATCACACAAAATCCTTTTCACTCCATCTTTCCACCTCCAATTTGGTCTCCCTCTTCTCCTCGTTCCCTCCACCTCCGACACATATATCCTCTTGGTCAATCTTTCCTCACTCATTCTCTCCATGTGCCCAAACCATTTCAAAACACCCTCTTCTGCTCTCTCAACCACGCTCTTTTTATTTCCACACATCTCTCTTACCCTTACGTTACTTACTCGATCAAACCACCTCACACCACACATTGTCCTCAAACATCTCATTTCCAGCACATCCATCCTCCTGCGCACAACTCTATCCATAGCCCACGCCTCGCAACCATACAACATTGTTGGAACTACTATTCCTTCAAACATACCCATTTTTGCTTTCCGGGATAATGTTCTCGACTTCCACACATTTTTCAAGGCTCCCAAAATTTTCGCCCCCTCCCCCACCCTATGATCCACTTCCGCTTCCATGGTTCCATCCGCTGACAGATCCACTCCCAGATATCTAAAACACTTCACTTCCTCCAGTTTTTCTCCATTCAAACTCACCTCCCAATTGACTTGACCCTCAACCCTACTGTACCTAATAACCTTGCTCTTATTCACATTTACTCTTAACTTTCTTCTTCCACACACTTTACCAAACTCCGTCACCAGCTTCTGCAGTTTCTCACATGAATCCGCCACCAGCGCTGTATCATCAGCGAACAACAACTGACTCACTTCCCAAGCTCTCTCATCCCCAACAGACTTCATACTTGCCCCTCTTTCCAAAACTCTTGCATTTACCTCCCTAACAACCCCATCCATAAACAAATTAAACAACCATGGAGACATCACACACCCCTGCCGCAAACCTACATTCACTGAGAACCAATCACTTTCCTCTCTTCCTACACGTACACATGCCTTACATCCTCGATAAAAACTTTTCACTGCTTCTAACAACTTGCCTCCCACACCATATATTCTTAATACCTTCCACAGAGCATCTCTATCAACTCTATCATATGCCTTCTCCAGATCCATAAATGCTACATACAAATCCATTTGCTTTTCTAAGTATTTCTCACATACATTCTTCAAAGCAAACACCTGATCCACACATCCTCTACCACTTCTGAAACCACACTGCTCTTCCCCAATCTGATGCTCTGTACATGCCTTCACCCTCTCAATCAATACCCTCCCATATAATTTACCAGGAATACTCAACAAACTTATACCTCTGTAATTTGAGCACTCACTCTTATACCCTTTGCCTTTGTACAATGGCACTATGCACGCATTCCGCCAATCCTCAGGCACCTCACCATGAGTCATACATACATTAAATAACCTTACCAACCAGTCAACAATACAGTCACCCCCTTTTTTAATAAATTCCACTGCAATACCATCCAAACCTGCTGCCTTGCCGGCTTTCATCTTCCGCAAAGCTTTTACTACCTCTTCTCTGTTTACCAAATCATTTTCCCTAACCCTCTCACTTTGCACACCACCTCGACCCAAACACCCTATATCTGCCACTCTGTCATCAGACACATTCAACAAACCTTCAAAATACTCATTCCATCTCCTTCTCACATCACCACTACTTGTTATCACCTCCCCATTTACGCCCTTCACCGAAGTTCCCATTTGCTCCCTTGTCTTACGCACCCTATTTACCTCCTTCCAGAACATCTTTTTATTCTCCCTAAAATTTACTGATAGTCTCTCACCCCAACTCTCATTTGCCCTTTTTTTCACCTCTTGCACCTTTCTCTTGACCTCCTGTCTCTTTCTTTTATACTTCTCCCACTCAATTGCATTTTTTCCCTGCAAAAATCGTCCAAATGCCTCTCTCTTCTCTTTCACTAATACTCTTACTTCTTCATCCCACCACTCACTACCCTTTCTAAACAGCCCACCTCCCACTCTTCTCATGCCACAAGCATCTTTTGCGCAATCCATCACTGATTCCCTAAATACATCCCATTCCTCCCCCACTCCCCTTACTTCCATTGTTCCATGAGTCATACATACATTAAATAACCTTACCAACCAGTCAATAATACAGTCACCCCCTTTTTTAATAAATTCCGCTGCAATACCATCCAAACCTGCTGCCTTGCCGGCTTTCATCTTCCGCAAAGCTTTTACTACCTCTTCTCTGTTTACCAAATCATTTTCCCTAACCCTCTCACTTTGCACACCACCTTGACCAAAACACCCTATATCTGCCACTCTATCATCAAACATATGTATATATATATATATATATATAAACCATGGAAAGCTGTGTAGGTATGTATATTTGCATGTGTGGACGTATGTATATACATGTGTATGGGGGTGGGTTGGGCCATTTCTTTCGTCTGTTTCCTTGCGCTACCTCGCAAACGCGGGACACAGCGGCAAAAAAAAATATATATATACACACACACATATATATATATATATATATATATATATATATATATATATATATATATATATATATATATTTTTTTTTTTTTTTATTTTTATTATACTTTGTCGCTGTCTCCCGCCTTTGCGAGGTAGCGCAAGGAAACAGACGAAAGAAATGGCCCAACCCCCCCCATACACATGTATATACATACGTCCACACACGCAAATATACATACCTACACAGCTTTCCATGGTTTACCCCAGACGCTTCACATGCCCTGCTTCAATCCACTGACAGCACGTCAACCCCGGTATACCACATCGCTCCAATTCACTCTATTCCTTGCCCTCCTTTCACCCTCCTGCATGTTCAGGCCCCGATCACACAAAATCTTTTTCACTCCATCTTTCCACCTCCAATTTGGTCTCCCTCTTCTCCTTGTTCCCTCCACCTCCGACACATATATCCTCTTGGTCAATCTTTCCTCACTCATCCTCTCCATGTGCCCAAACCACTTCAAAACACCCTCTTCTGCTCTCTCAACCACGCTCTTTTTATTTCCACTCATCTCTCTTACCCTTACGTTACTCACTCGATCAAACCACCTCACACCACACACTGTCCTCAAACATCTCATTTCCAGTACATCCATCCTCCTGCGCACAACTCTATCCATAGCCCACGCCTCGCAACCATACAACATTGTTGGAACCACCATTCCTTCAAACATACCCATTTTTGCTTTCCGAGATAATGTTCTCGACTTCCACACATTTTTCAAGGCCCCCAGGATTTTTGCCCCCTCCCCCACCCTATGATCCACTTCCGCTTCCATGGTTCCATCCGCTGCCAGATCCACTCCCAGATATCTAAAACACTTCACTTCCTCCAGTTTTTCTCCATTCAAACTCACCTCCCAATTGACTTGACCCTCAACCCTACTGTACCTAATAACCTTGCTCTTATTCACATTTACTCTTAACTTTCTTCTTCCACACACTTTTCCAAACTCAGTCACCAGCTTCTGCAGTTTCTCACATGAATCAGCCACCAGCGCTGTATCATCAGCGAACAACAACTGACTCACTTCCCAAGCTCTCTCATCCCCAACAGACTTCATACTTGCCCCTCTTTCCAAAACTCTTGCATTTACCTCCCTAACAACCCCATCCATAAACAAATTAAACAACCATGGAGACATCACACACCCCTGCCGCAAACCTACATTCACTGAGAACCAATCACTTTCCTCTCTTCCTACACGTACACATGCCTTACATCCTCGATAAAAACTTTTCACTGCTTCTAACAACTTTCCTCCCACACCATATATCCTTAATACCTTCCACAGAGCATCTCTATCAACTCTATCATATGCCTTCTCCAGATCCATAAATGCTACATACAAATCCATTTGCTTTTCTAAGTATTTCTCACATACATTCTTCAAAGCAAACACCTGATCCACACATCCTCTACCACTTCTGAAACCACACTGCTCTTCCCCAATCTGATGCTCTGTACATGCCTTCACCCTCTCAATCAATACCCTCCCATATAATTTACCAGGAATACTCAACAAACTTATACCTCTGTAATTTGAGCACTCACTCTTATCCCCTTTGCCTTTGTACAATGGCACTATGCACGCATTCCGCCAATCCTCAGGCACCTCACCATGAGTCATACATACATTAAATAACCTTACCAACCAGTCAACAATACAGTCACCCCCTTTTTTAATAAATTCCACTGCAATACCATCCAAACCCGCTGCCTTGCCGGCTTTCATCTTCCGCAAAGCTTTCACTACCTCTTCTCTGTTTACCAAATCATTTTCCCTAACCCTCTCACTTTGCACACCACCTCGACCAAAACACCCTATATCTGCCACTGTATCATCAAACACATTCAACAAACCTTCAAAATACTCACTCCATCTCCTTCTCACATCACCACTACTTGTTATCACCTCCCCACTTGCGCCCTTCACCGAAGTTCCCATTTGCTCCCTTGTCTTATGCACTTTATTTACCTCCTTCCAGAACATCTTTTTATTCTCCCTAAAATTTAATGATACTCTCTCACCCCAACTCTCATTTGCCCTTTTTTTCACCTCTTGCACCTTTCTCTTGACCTCCTGTCTCTTTCTTTTATACATCTCCCACTCAATTGCATTTTTTCCCTGCAAAAATCGTCCAAATGCCTCTCTCTTCTCTTTCACTAATACTCTTACTTCTTCATACCACCACTCACTACCCTTTCTAATCAACCCACCTCCCACTCTTCTCATGCCACAAGCATCTTTTGCGCAATCCATCACTGATTCCCTAAATACATCCCATTCCTCCCCCAATCCCCTTACTTCCATTGTTCTCACCTTTTTCCATTCTGTACTCAGTCTCTCCTGGTACTTCCTCACACAGGTCTCCTTCTCAAGCTCACTTACTCTCACCATCCTCTTCACCCCAACATCCATTTTTTTTTTTTTTTTTCCAAAAGAAGGAACAGAGAATTGGGCCAGGTGAGGGTATTCCCTCAAAGGCCCAGTCCTCTGTTCTTAACGCTACCTTGCTAATGCGGGAAATGGCGAATAGTTTGAAAGAAAAGAATATATATATCCCTGGGGATAGGGGGGAAAGAATACTTCCCACGTATTCCCTGCGTGTCATAGAAGGCGACTAAAAGGGAAGGGAGCGGGGGGCTGGAAATCCTCCCCTCTTGTTTTTTTTTGTTTTTTTTCCCAAAGAAGGAACAGAGAAGGGGGCCAGATGAGAATATTCCCTCAAAGGCCCAGTCCTCTGTTCTTAACGCTACCTCGCTAACGCGGGAAATGGCGAATAGTATGAAAGAAAGAAAAGATGTGTGTGTGTATGTGGGTGGGTTGGGCTATTCCTTTTCTGTTTCCTTGCACTACCTCACTAACGCGGGAGATGGCGGTTAAGTATAATAAATAAATAGATAAAGAACAATGTTTACATTGAAGGAGTGCAAATGACTGGGAGATGTATAAGAGAAAGTGGCAGGTCAAGAGGAAGGTGCAAGGGTTGAAAAAGAGGCAAATGAGAGTTGGGGTGAGAGAGTATCATTAAACTTTAGGGAGAATAAAAAGATGTTTTTGAAGGAGGTAAATAATGTGTGAAAGATAAGAGAACAAATGGGAACATCAGTGAAGGGGGTAAGGGGGGAAGCAATAACAGGTAGTGGTGGAGTGAGTATTTTGAAGGATTGTTGAGTGTGTTTGATGAGAGAGTGCCCAGATGTAGGATATTTTGGTCAGTGTGGCATGCAAAGCAAGAGAGTCAGGGGAAGTGTTTTAGTGAAGAAAGATTAGGTGGTGAAAGCCTTGCAGAAGATGAAATTAGACAAAGCAGTGGGAGAGGATGGTATTGCAAATGAATCTTCAGAAAGGGGGTGGTGACTGTATTGTCAGTTGGTTGATAAGGATATTCAGTGTATGTATGGATCATTGTGAATTGCGTGAGGATTGGCAGAATGCATGTATAGTGCCATTGTACAAAGGCAAAGGGGATAAAGGTGTTTTCAAGCTGTGGAGGCGTAAGTTTGTTGAGTATACCGAGAAAATTGTAGGGGAGGTTATTGATTGGGAGGATGAAGGCATGAACAGAGCATCAGACTGGGGAGGAGCAGTGTGGTCTCAGAAGTGGTAAAGGATGTGTGGATCAGGTGTTTACTTTGAAGTATGGATGTGAGAAATACTCAGAAAAACAGATGGATTTGTATATGGGACTTATGGATTTAGAGAAGGCATATGATAGGGTTGATTGAGATGCTTGCCTACACTTTATGGTAGGCAAGCTCTTATAAGCAGGGAGAAGTTTTTATGAAGAGAGCATTAGTGCTAGTAGGAAGAGAAGAGAGTGATTGGTTCCTATTGAAGGTCAGTCTGTGGCAGGGGTGTGTGATGTCCCCATGGTTGTTTAATTTGTTTATGGATGGGGTGGTCAGGGAGATAAATGCAAGTTTTGGAAAGAGGGGTGAGTGTACAGTCCATTGCAGATTAGAGGGTTTGGGAAGTAAATCAATTGTTGTTCACCGCTGATATAGCACTGGTGGCTGATTTGTGTGAGAAACTGCAGAAATTGTTGACATGAGTTTGGATGAGTGTATGAAAGGAGAAATTTGAGAGTAAATGTGAATAAGAGCAAGGTTATTAGATTCAGCAGAGTCAAGAGACAAGTTGGGATGTAAGTCTGAATGGAGAAAAATTGGAGGAAATGAAGTATTTTAGATATCTGGGAGTGGATTTGGCAGCGAATGGAACCATGGAAGCAGAAGTGTCATATGGTAGGGGAAGGAGCAAAGGTACTGGGAGTGTTAAAGTTTGTGTGGAAAGAGAAAACGTTATCTCAGAGAGCAAAAATGGGTATGTTTGAAGGAATATAAGTTCCACCAATATTATATGGTTTCGAGACATGGGATATAGATAGGGTTTTGTGGATAGGGCTGGATGTGTTGGAAATGCAATGTTTAAGGACAGTATGGCGTGAGGTGGTTTGATCGAGTAAGCAATGGAAGGCTGAGAGAGATGTGAGATAATGAAAAGAGTGTGGTTGAGAGAGCAGAAGGGGGTGTGTTGAAATGGTGTGGACATATGGAGAGAATAAGTGAAGAAGGAGAGAATGTATGAGGAAAAGTTGACAAAGAGGATATATATGTCAGAGGTGAAGAAAACAAGGTGAAGCAGGAGACCAAATTGGAGGTGGAAGGATGGAGTGAAGACAAGTTTGAACAATTGGGGCCTGAACATGCAGGAGGGTCAAAAGCGTGCATGGAAGTGAATTGGAACGATTTGGTATACTGGGGCCAACATGCTGTCAGTGGACTGAACCAGTGCATGTGAAATGTCACAGGTAAACCATGGAAATGTCTGTGGGCCTAGACATGGACAGAGAGTTGTGTTTTGGTGCTTTACACATGACAGATAGAGAATGAGTGTGAGTGGATGTGGCCTTTTTTCAACAGTTTCCAGGCACTACCTCACTGACACGGGGTGGCGATGCTGTTTCCTGTGTGGTGGGCTAGTGCTGGGAATGGATGAGGGTGAGCAAGTATTAATATGTACATAATATGTACATGAGTATATATGTATCCCTGGGGATAGGGGAGAAAAAATACTTCCCATGCATTCCCCACTTGTCGTAGAAGGCAACTAAGGGGATGGGAGCGGGGAGCTAGGAACCCTCCCCTCCTTGTATTTTAACTTTCTGAAAGGGGAAACAGAAGGAGTCATGTGGGGAATGCTCATCCTCCTTGAAGGCTCAGATTGGAGTGTTTAAATGTGTTGGATGTAACCAAGATGAGAAAAAAGGATAGATAGGTAGAATGTTTGAGGAAAGGAGCCTGGATGTTTTGGCCCTGAGTGAAATGAAGCTTAAGGGTAAAGGGAAAGAGTGGTTTGGGAATGTCTTGGGAGTAAAGTCAGGGATTGGTGAGAGGACAAGAGCAAAGGAAGGAGTAGCACTATTCCTGAAGCAGGAGTGGTGGGAGTATGTGATAGTTTAAAAAAGTAAACTCTAGATTGATATGGATAAAACTGAAAGTGGATGGAGAGAGATGGGTGATTATTGGTGCCTGTGCACCTAGTCATGAGAAGAAAGATCATGAGAGGCAAGTGTTTTGGGAGCAGCTGAGTGAGTATGTTAGCAGCTTTGATGCACGAGACTGGGTGATTTGAATGCAAAGGTGAGTAATATGGCAGAAGAGGGTGTAATTGGTGTACATGGGGTGTTCAGTGTTGTAAATGGAAATGATGAAGAGCTTTTAGATTTGTGTGCTGAAAAAGGACTGATGATTGGGAATACCTGGTTTAGAAAGAGAGATGTAAGCAGGAGATGTGGCCAGAGAGCATTATTGGATTATGTGTTAATTGATAAGCATGTGAAAGAGAGACTTTTGGATGTTAATGTGCTGAGAGGGGCAACTGAAGGGATGTCTGATCATTATCTTGTGGAAGTGAAGGTGAAGATTTGTAGAGGTTTTCAGAAAAGAAGACAGAATGTTGGGGTGAAGAGAGTGGTGAAAGTAAGTGAGCTTGGAAAGGAGACTTGTGTGAGGAAGTACCAAGAGAGACTGAGTGCAGAATGGAAGAAGGTGAGAGCAAATGATGTAAGGGGAGTGGTGGAGGAACGGGATGTATTTAGGGAAGCAGTGATGGCTTGCGCAAAAGATGCTTGTGGCATGAGAAAGGTGGGAGATGGGCGGATTAGAAAGGGTAGTGAGTGTTGGGATGAAGAAGTAAGATTGTTAGTGAAAGAGAAGAGAGAGGCGTTTGGATGATTGGGAGATGTATAAAAGATAGAGGGAGGAGGCCAAGAGAAAGGTGCAAGAGGTGAAAAAGAGTGCAAATGAGAGTTGGGGTGAGCAAGTATCATTAAATTTTAAGGAGAATAAAAAGATGTTTTGGAAGGAGGTAAATAAAGTGCGTAAGACAAGAGAACAAATGGGAACATTGGTGGAGGGGGCAAATGGGGAGGTAATCATAAGTAGTGGTGAAGTGAGAAGGAGATGGAGTGAGTATTTTGAAGGTTTGTTGAATTTGTTTGATGATAGAGTGGCCTTTATAGGGTGTTTTGGTCGAGGTGGTCTGCAAAGTGAGAGGGTCAGGGAAAATGGTATGGTAAACAGAGAAGAGGTAGTGAGAGGTTTGCAGAAGATGAAAGCTGGCAAGGTGGCAGGTTTGGATGGTATTGCAGTGGAATTTATTAAAAAAGGGGATGACTGTGTTGTTGACTGGTTGGTAAGGATATTCAGTGTATGTATGGTTCATGGTGAAGTGCCTGAGGATTGGCTAAATGCATGCATAGTGCCATTGTACAAAGGCAAAGGGGATAAAAGTGAGTGTTCAAATTACAGAGGTATAAGTTTGTTGAGTATTCCTGGGAAATTATATGAGAGGGTATTGATAGAGAGGGTAAATCATGCATGGAGCATCAGACTGGGGAAGAGCAGTGTGATTTCAGAAGTGGTAGAGGATGTGTGGATCAGGTGTTTGCTTTGAGGAATGTATGTGAGAAATACTTAAAAAAACAAACGGATTTGTTTGTAGCATTTATGGATCTGGAGAAGGCATATGATAGAGTTGATAGAGATGCTTTTTGGAAGGAGTTAAGAGTATATGATGTGGGAGGTAAGTTGCTAGAAGCAGTGAAAATTTTTTATCAGGGATTTAAGGCATGTGTACGAGTAGGAGGAGAGGAAAGTGATTGGTTCCCAGTGAGTGTCGGTTTGCGGCAGGGGTGTGTGATATCTCCATGGTTGTCTAATTTGTTTATGGATGGGGCTGTTAGGGAGGTAAATGCAAGAGTTTTGGAGAGAGGGGCAAGTATGGAGTCTGTCATGGATGAGAGGGCGTGGGAAGTGAGTCAGTTGTTGTTTGCTGACAATACAGCACTGATGGCTAATTCGGGTTAGAAACTGCAGAAGTTGGTGACTGAGTTTGGTAAAGTGTGTGACTGAAGAAAGCTGAGAGTAAATGTGAATAAGAGCAAGGTTTTTAGGTTCAGTAGGGTTGAGGGACAAGTTAATTGGGAAGTAAGTTTGAACAGAGAAAAACTGGAGAAAGTTAAGTGTTTTAGATATCTGGGAGTAGATTTAGCAGCAGATGGAACCATGGAAGTGAAAGTGAGTCACAGGGTGGGGGAGGGGGCTAAGGTTTTGGGAGCATTGAAGAATGTGTGTAAGGTGAGAACGTTATCTCGGAGAGCAGAAATGGGTATGTTTGAAGGAATAGTTTCCAACAATGTTATATGGTTGTGAGGCATGGACTCTAGATAGGGATATGAGGAGGAGGGTGGATGTGTTGGAAATGAAATGTTTGAGGACAGTATGTGGTGTGAGGTGGTTTGATCGAGGAAGTAATGAAAGGGTAAGAGAGATGTGTGGTAATAAAAAGAGTGTGGTTGAGAGAGCAGAAGAGGGTGTATTGAAATGGTTTGGTCACATGGAGAGAATGAGTGAGGAATGACTAACAAAGTGGATATATGTGTCAGAGGTGGAGGGAACGAGAAGTGGGAGACCAAATTGGAGGTGGCAGGATGGAGTGAAAAAGATTTTGAGTGATCGGGGGCTGAACATACAGGAGGGTGAAAGGCATGCAAGGAATAGAGTGAATTGGAATGATGTGGTATACCAGGGTTGACGTGCTGTCAATGGATTGAACCAGGGCATGTAAAATGTCTAGGGTAAACCATGGAAAGTTTTGTAGGGCCTGGATGTGGAAAGGGAGCTGTGGTTTTGGTGCATTACACATGACAACTAGAGACTGAGTGTGAACCAATCTGGCCTTTGTTGTCTCTTCTTAGTGCTACCTCGCGAGTGCAGGGGGGAGGGGGATGCTGTTTTTCATGTGTTGCGGGGTGGCAACGGGAATGGATGAAGGCAGCAAGTATGAAGATGTACATGTGTATACATGTTTATGTATATGTATGTATACGTTGAAATGCATAGGTATGTATATGTGCGTGTGTGGGCGTTTATGTATATACATGTGTATGTGGGTGGGTTGGGCCATTCTTTCGTCTGTTCCCTTGCGCTACCTCACTAACATGGGAGACAGCGTCTTATAAATAATAATATTAATATTTTTGCAGGGAAAAAATGTAATTGAGTGGGAGATGTACAAAAGAAAGAGACAGGAGGTCAAGAGAAAGGTGCAAGAGGTGAAAAAGAGGGCAAATGAGAGTTGGGGTGAGAGAGTATCATTAAATTTTAGGGAGAATAAAAAGATGTTCAGGAAGGAGGTAAATAAAGTGCGTAAGACAAGGGAGCAAATGGGAACTTCAGTGAAGGGCGCAAATGGGGAGGTGATAACAAGTAGTGGTGATGTGAGAAGGAGATGGAGTGAGTATTTTGAAGGTTTGTTGAATGTGTTTGATGATAGAGTGGCAGATATAGGGTGTTTTGGTCGAGGTGGTGTGCAAAGTGAGAGGGTTAGGGAAAATGATTTGGTTAACAGAGAAGAGGTAGTAAAAGCTTTGCAGAAAATGAAAGCCGGCAAGGCAGCAGGTTTGGATGGTATTGCAGTGGAATTTATTAAAAAAGGGGGTGACTGTATTATTGACTGGTTGGTAAGGTTATTTAATGTATGTATGACTCATGGTGAGGTGCCTGAGGATTGGCGGAATGCGTGCATAGTGCCATTGTGCAAAGGCAAAGGGGATAAGAGTGAGTGCTCAAATTACAGAGGTATAAGTTTGTTGAGTATTCCTGGTAAATTATATGGGAGGGTATTGATTGAGAGGGTGAAGGCATGTACAGAGCATCAGATTGGGGAAGAGCAGAGTGGTTTCAGAAGTGGTAGAGGATGTGTGGATCAGGTGTTTGCTTTGAAGAATGTATGTGAGAAATACTTAGAAAAGCAAATGGATTTGTATGTAGCATTTATGGATCTGGAGAAGGCATATGATAGAGTTGATAGAGATGCTCTGTGGAAGGTATTAAGAATATATGGTGTGGGAGGCAAGTTGTTAGAAGCAGTGAAAAGTTTTTATCGAGGATGTAAGGCATGTGTACGTGTAGGAAGAGAGGAAAGTGATTGGTTCTCAGTGAATGTAGGTTTGCGGCAGGGGTGTGTGATGTCTCCATGGTTGTTTAATTTGTTTATGGATGGGGTTTTTAGGGAGGTGAATGCAAGAGTTTTGGAAAGAGGGGCAAGTATGAAGTCTGTTGTGGATGAGAGAGCTTGGGAAGTGAGTCAGTTGTTGTTCGCTGATGATACAGCGCTGGTGGCTGATTCATGTGAGAAACTGCAGAAGCTGGTGACTGAGTTTGCTAAAGTGTGTGAAAGAAGAAAGTTAAGAGTAAATGTGAATAAGAGCAAGGTTATTAGGTACAGTAGGGTTGAGGGTCAAGTCAATTGGGAGGTAAGTTTGAATGGAGAAAAACTGGAGGAAGTAAAGTGTTTTAGATATCTGGGAGTGGATCTGGCAGCGGATGGAACCATGGAAGCGGAAGTGGATCATAGGGTGGGGGAGGGGGCAAAAATCCTGGGAGCCTTGAAGAATGTGTGGAAGTCGAGAACATTATCTTGGAAAGCAAAAATGGGTATGTTTGAAGGAATAGTGGTTCCAACAATGTTGTATGGTTGCGAGGCGTGGGCTGTGGATAGAGTTGTGCGCAGGAGGATGGATGTGCTGGAAATGAGATGTTTGAGGACAATGTGTGGTGTGAGGTGGTTTGATCGAGTAAGTAACGTAAGAGTAAGAGATATGTGTGGAAATAAAAAGAGCGTGGTTGAGAGAGCAGAAGAGGGTGTTTTGAAATGGTTTGGGCACATGGAGAGAATGAGTGAGGAAAGATTGACCAAGAGGATATATGTGTCGGAGGTGGAGGGAACGAGGAGAAGTGGGAGACCAAATTGGAGGTGGAAAGATGGAGTGAAAAAGATTTTGTGTGATCGGCGCCTGAATATGCAGGAGGGTGAAAGGAGGGCAAGGAATAGAGTGACTTGGATCGATGTGGTATACTGGGGTTGACGTGCTGTCAGTGGATTGAATCAGGGCATGTGAAGTGTCTGGGGTAAACCATGGAAAGCTGTGTAGGTATGTATATTTGCGTGTGTGGACGTATGTATATACATGTGTATGGGGGTGGGTTGGGCCATTTCTTTCGTCTGTTTCCTGCGCTGCCTCGCAAACGCGGGAGACCGACAAACCAAAAAGAAAAAAAAAAAAAGAATGTATGTATACAAATAAAGTGCATTTGAACGTGCGCTTCCATATAACATACTAACCTCCAACAGCCAGGATCGAACCCAGGACCCTTGCTTCACAGGCGGGAGTGCTACTGCTAGCCTAGCGGTAGCACTCCTGTCTGCCATGCAGGGGTCCCGGGTTTGATCCTGGCTGTAGGAGGTTTGTATTTTATATGTATATGTATGTGAAAAGTTTTTATCGAGGATGTAAGGCATGTGTACGTGTAGGAAGAGAGGAAAGTGATTGGTTCTCAGTGAATGTAGGTTTGCGGCAGGGGTGTGTGATGTCTCCATGGTTGTTTAATTTGTTTATGGATGGGGTTGTTAGGGAGGTGAATGCAAGAGTTTTGGAAAGAGGGGCAAGTATGAAGTCTGTTGGGGATGAGAGAGCTTGGGAAGTGAGTCAGTTGTTGTTCGCTGATGATACAGCGCTGGTGGCTGATTCATGTGAGAAACTGCAGAAGCTGGTGACTGAGTTTGGTAAAGTGTGTGAAAGAAGAAAGTTAAGAGTAAATGTGAATAAGAGCAAGGTTATTAGGTACAGTAGGGTTGAGGGTCAAGTCAATTGGGAGGTGAGTTTGAATGGAGAAAAACTGGAGGAAGTGAAGTGTTTTAGATATCTGGGAGTGGATCTGTCAGCGGATGGAACCATGGAAGCGGAAGTGGATCATAGGGTGGGGGAGGGGGCGAAAATTCTGGGAGCCTTGAAGAATGTGTGGAAGTCGAGAACATTATCTCGGAAAGCAAAAATGAGTATGTTTGAAGGAATAGTGGTTCCAACAATGTTGTATGGTTGCGAGGCGTGGGCTATGGATAGAGTTGTGCGCAGGAGGATGGATGTGCTGGAAATGAGATGTTTGAGGACAATGTGTGGTGTGAGGTGGTTTGATCGAGTAAGTAACGTAAGGGTAAGAGAGATGTGTGGAAATAAAAAGAGCGTGGTTGAGAGAGCAGAAGAGGGTGTTTTGAAATGGTTTGGGCACATGGAGAGAATGAGTGAGGAAAGATTGACCAAGAGGATATATGTGTCGGAAGTGGAGGGAACGAGGAGAAGAGGGAGACCAAATTGGAGGTGGAAAGATGGAGTGAAAAAGATTTTGTGTGATCGGGGCCTGAACATGCAGGAGGGTGAAAGGAGGGCAAGGAATAGAGTGAATTGGAGCGATGTGGTATACTGGGGTTGACGTGCTGTCAGTGGATTAAATCGGGGCATGTGAAGCGTCTGGGGTAAACCATGGAAAGCTGTGTAGGTATGTATATTTTGCGTGTGTGGACGTATGTATATACAGGTGTATGGGTGTGGGTTGGGCCATTTCTTTCGTCTGTTTCCTTGCGCTGCCTCGCAAACGCGGGAGACAGCGACAAAGCAAAAAAAAAAAGAAAAATGTATGTATGTATATATGTATATGTGTATTTGCGTCTGCATATATATGTGAGTGGACGAGTTTTTCTTCATCTGTTTTCTGGCGTTGCCTTGCTGATGTGAGAAACAGTGATCAAGTATAAAGAAAAAGAACTGTACCCATATGTTTTTCTCATCTGTTGTGCTTCGCAACTAATGATATGCAGATCTACTTATGTATTGTGTCTCAGGGGGTGTTGTATTAGATATGTTTCTGGATGAAAAATTTCAGACTGGAAACTCTTCTGATAGAAGAGTCATCTCAGCTGACAAAAAGAAGAGTAAGCAACCAAAGTCCAAAATACCTGGATGTGGAACCAACACGTCCCCAGTGAAACGACCCACTCACACTGCTGCAAAAGAGGGTCCATCATTACTCAGAAGCACAAACTTTATCCAAAATGCTGTGACTGAAACATCCAGTATGCCATCAACATCAGGCGGAGGAAGTGCAGGAAAAGCTAATACAAGTGGTGATGGAGAAGAAGTTCCTCAGCTTTGTGGAGTGGAGAAGGTCAGAGACATAAGATTTCTATGATAAGGATATTTAGTACTGAGAATTTTAATTGAGACTTTTTTGTACAACATTACATATTTCATTGAAACATTTAAATATAAGTACAAGAAAAATGTTATGGAAACTTTCTGTGAACCGTTTACTGCAGTATCAGGCATTAGAATTTCATCACGAGGATTAGTGAGCTGGTTGTTCTTCATACTGCCTCTTGCATGGATTAGCACTTCACAGTGTAACAGATTGCTGATTTTGTTGGACCTGTACTATTTTACTTCACTGCTTATGTATAAAGCTTTCTCTCTGAATAGCAAGTACAATCTACCAGACTGCATGTTATTTGTAGGGGACAGAGATGGTCAAGGAGGTGGAATTGCACTGAATGAAATTTTTTACCTGAAACCCACCAAAATTCAGATATCTGCTGCTGTTGAACACTTGTGTTTCAGATTAGCACAGAATCTTACACTTTACATAACAGAAATCAACTAGTAAACTCTCAGGTGTAGAGAGTGAATCTGGTAGACTTATCAAACCATCACTGTGTCGACAAGGGAAATAAATACACTTGATTAAATTCATGCATCCCAGGAATTCTTAGTAACTAATACCCGTGTCGGAGAACATCTAGACACTTATGACCACAACATGGTTAGGTTAAACTTAAGTATCAAAACCGATTCCCCTAAAACAAGTACTCTTACCCCTAACTTTAAAAGGCAGATTTTAATGGGCTGCGTTATGTAATAAAGTCTTATCCTTGTTGGTTCAAGCCTAGAGCAATTTTGGGTCTCATTCAGTATGTGCCGAAGGGGGTGGAGGGTGGAGAGAAAGCCTTTGCTTTGCTATCCTTTTCTTCTACTGCTTGTGAGTGAACTGCATTTTTTTTCAAGGCCAGACAACCTTGCTTGGACCTTGGGTCTTTATGGTGTGTGTATATATGTAGATCTGTGTAACTCTGTATCTTTTTGTGCATATTATAAAAATGTTTGAAAAAATGATAAAGGAACACTTAACAACCACATTAACACTTTTGCATACCAAGAGACAAGCCCTGCCGTACTCCCATGGAAAACAAGGCTTGTACAGTACAGGCAGCTGCAAGCTGTGCATGCATGTATACTGTAATTGTTAATTTGTGATAGTATTTTTGGTCTTACATTCTTATTTTTGACCTGTATATGTTCATAAGAGATTATGATATTACATGCACTAAATAGTATATATAAATAGTATACCAGCCTTGACATTACTGCAAGTTTTTTTTTTGATGCATGCTATGAATAACATGTAAATGTTGATGATAATTATAATTTTGTGATGCTCTTTTTTGGTTGTACACTTCCCTTTTTGGGATGAATTAGTTTGTAAGTGACTGCTCTATAGAATTTATGCACAAAATAATAGATCTTATACAACATTGCCATGACAAAAAGTTTTTTAAGATGGTACTGCTGTTAGTATGTTTATAATCATACTTTTTGATGCTATTTTTGGTTTGATGTTTTACATACATTTCATGGCCAGATAGATTATGGGAAAGTTGTCACTCATTTTGAACCATGAAACATTGCTGTAGACCAAAAAATTGGATTTCTAATGAATTTTTAAACAAAAGTTTAATGAAGGTCAACACGGATTTGTTTAGGTAAAAGCACACAGATATAGCTGTTAATAGACCACAAAAGCACATGCAAAACATTAAGGGAAGAGAATGGATACTGTAATTCTTGACTTAGCTAAGGCATTTGACAAAGTAAACCATAGGATTCTCCTATGATAGTTAGCCTAACGGAACAAGTTTTTTATGCCTAATTACTTATGCCGAGGTGAGATAGTGTCAAAAACAAATGAACAACTGCCTTATTTGCACACATCCACCCTCAAGCTGTCATATATCATGTACTGAGACAAACTACCATCCACAGCTAAGCCCCACAAACTGCTTCATAGACCCTGTTTCAGAACATTGACAGTACAACACTGTCCCCATCCATATATTGCATTGATCCAGCTCCTTCTATCCCATGTACATCTCTTAGCCACCTAATGTTCAGACTCCAGTATCCCAAAGCCTTCACTCCATGGTGCAATCTCTTTTTCTTCTTCCCCTCCCTCCTTTTCTGACATTCAAATCCTTGGCTCACTACCATACCTTTTGCTTACATTGTCATTTCTCTTACAATCAGTCCTTTGTACTCCTTATATTGTTCTCAGGCATTTCATTTTCATCATGTCCACCTTCATCTTTTATTTTACATTCAGAACCCAAGACTTATATGTGTACAACTCCGTCAGAGCTCCTATCTCTTAAGACATACCCTAACACATATATCTCTTGTTCCACACACTTCATAGTGCACCAAGGACCCTAGACCCCTTTCCCACTCTAGGACTTACCATCCTGTCAAGAATCATTAAACAACATTGGTAACAGAACACACTCCTGACATAAGCTTACCTTCCTGGGAACCACTGACCCTCCTTTCTTTCTAGTGGCAAACATACTCTCTTGGTGAAAACTCCTCACTGTATTTTGTAATTTTCCATTTACCTCCTATATTCATAGCATCTTCCACAAGGCCTTTCTATCTATCCTATCATAGGGTTTTGCCATATCCATAAGTGGTACATAAGAGTTAAAATATGATAATGTATCAAGGAGTTCCTGTTAAACAGAGAATTCAAGGGACAGTAATAGCAAATGGAACTTTGTTAGATGAAGATGTTTTATCTGGAGTTCCTCAAGGAACATTATTTTCATCAGTACTCTTCATGATAATGGTATCTGACGAAGACAAAGATATAAATGAAAGTTTAATATGATATTTTGCAGGGTACATCAGAGTAAAATGATAAGCACAGAAAAGGACAAACAAAATGAAAGAAGTCCTAAGCATACAATACAAATGGGCAGAGGAGAATATAATGGAGTTCATTGAAGAGAAATTCGAATGACTCAGTTGTGGAAATATATTAGATGTAATGTACACACCTTGAAAGGGCCAATAGGAAAGGAAATTTGTGTAGCAGGGCATTGTATCACATGGGCATTAGCCATCAGCATCTTAAGGGAGGGCAATTGTGATGACTATTTCTTTCCTACACCTTTAAGCTTCAGAACTCTGTACCCTTTCATGTTATGTGTTATAGCAACAACCTGGCTCTTATAAAAACACATTTTTTTTTTTATTTTACTTCCTCAAAAACTCTCAGGTATCCCTTCTATGTTTTTACTCCTTTACATTTGGAACCTTGTTTTAGTTTACCTTTATTATGTAGAGGAAGTTTTCTGCTGCCCTTGACATTCCCGTCTGCATATATGTGCCCATCCACACCTTAGTAAAGTTTTCCATCTGAGTTCATTTTTCAGCCATTATTTGATGTATGGTGATATGATATCATATGGATGAATACTTCAGCATCCCACCAGAAGCAGTTTGCTGCAACTTGCATTTCATGCCTCATTGGTGAACTTCACAAGTTGGCTTTTCCACATGATTTTTTAACTTCTAGGCTAGACATGACAGCTCTTTTCTCATCAGATTACCCCTGTGTTGACTTAGGAAATACTTTTAAAAATGCAGAACATATTTCCTTGAAAGAAAAGTATTTCTCTTGTTTAACAAAGTATTGTAATTGCAGCTATCAGAATTGAAATCCTTAATCCGTGAGTGGGTGTTGTCTTGCTCACAACCTGAGGCAGAGGATGCAAATATCTTGGCATCGTATTACACAAACCTTATAAGCCACCATGACCTTGAAAAGGTAGACCTCTTAATTAAGTACCTCTACAGGTAAGTGAGAAGTGATCAAGGAAATTTGGTTGAGTTGATGTAAGAGAGATTGCAGAGGTAGTACAGATTAATGGGACCAAATTCTATCCTGTGGAATTATGTCTATTATGCTACTCATCTAATCAGTGTTTTTTTTCACTTTCATTAATCTCTACATTAGTTAATCCCACTTCATTGGTAGTTGATTAAAAAAGTATCTATAATCTACATTCATTTAATGTGCTTATGAAAATAAGACATCTAATTGAAACAGCAGAAAAAGCTATTCAAGCAATGTAGTGTCTTGTTTTCATATATATGGGGACCTCTCACTTTACATGTATTTGATTTACACCATTTTTACAATTATGTGCACAGTTCATCAAGATTTTTTTTTTCTAAATTTATGTGGGCTTAAGTTTGGAATAATGTGATCATCATTGGGCTGGTAGTGCAGTGGTGTGGCATTGACAGTGATGCATAAGAAGCGAGTATACACATTATCCTTGCATTGTGCTCCTGGAGCTTCTTTTTAAGTTCTCCTGTTACCAGTGCTAAGAGGCATAAGGCCATCATCATTGAGGTTAAAGTGGATGTGCTCAAACTTTATGAGAAGTGACAGAATTTGATTATTTGAGAGCTACCTTGGGTAGATTTGGTGAGAGAGCAGTACAAGGAAGAAGAATTCTTGGGTCCCTTAATAGAATATTGAAGTGACTGAGTTTGGTAAAGTGTGTGAAAGAAGAAAGTTAAGAGTAAATGTGAATAAGAGCAAGGTTATTAGGTACAGTAGGGTTGAGGGTCAAGTCAATTGGGAGGTAAGTTTGAATGGAGAAAAGCTGGAGGAAGTAAAGTGTTTTAGATGTCTGGGAGTGGATCTGGCAGCGGATGGAACCATGGAAGTGGAAGTGAATCATAGGGTGGGGGAGGGGGTGAAAATCCTGGGAGCCTTGAAGAATGTGTGGAAGTCGAGAACATTATCTCGGAAAGCAAAAATGGGTATGTTTGAAGGAATAGTGGTTCCAACAATGTTGTATGGTTGCGAGGCGTGGGCTATGGATAGAGTTGTGTGCAGGAGGGTGGATGTGCTGGAAATGAGATGTTTGAGGACAGTGTGTGGTGTGAGGTGGTTTGATTGAGTAAGTAATGTAAGGGTAAGAGAGATGTGTGGAAATAAAAAGAGCATGGTTGAGAGAGTAGAAGAGGGTGTTTTGAAATGGTTTGGGCACATGGAGAGGATGAGTGAGGAAAGATTGACCAAGAGGATATATGTGTCGGAGGTGGAGGGAATGAGGAGAAGTGGGAGACCAAATTGGAGGTGGAAAGATGGAGTGAAAAAGATTTTGAGTGATCAGGGCCTGAACATGCAGGAGGGTGAAAGGCGGGCAAGGAATAGAGTGAATTGGATCGATGTGGTATACCGGGGTTGAGGTGCTGTCAGTGGATTGTATCAGGGCATGTGAAGCGTCTGGGGTAAACCATGGAAAGCTGTGTGGGGCCTGGATGTGGAAAGGGAGCTGTGGTTTCAGGCATTATTGCATGACAGCTAGAGTCTGAGTGTGAACGAATGAGGCCTTTGTTGTCTTTTCCTAGCGCTACCCCGCACACATGAGGGTGGAGGGGGATGGTATTCCATGTGTGGCGAGGTGGCAATGGGAATGAATAAAGGCAGACAGTGTAAATTGTGTGCATGGGTATATATATGTATGTGTCTGTATGTGTATATATATGTGTACATTGAGATGTATAGGTATGTATATTTGCATGTGTGGACGTGTGTGTTTATACATGTGTATGGGGGTGGGTTAGGCCATTTCTTTCGTCTGTTTCCTTGCGCTACCTTGCAAACGCGGGAGACAGCGACAAAGCAAAATAAATATATAATAAATATTATTATTATACATGACAGCTAGAGACTGAGTGTGAAGGAATGTGGCCTTTGTTGTCTTTTCCTAGCGCTACCTCATGCACATGTGGGGGGAGGGGATTGTCATTTCATGTGTGGCGGGGTGGCTATGAGAATGAATAAGGGCAGACAGTATAAATTATGTACATGTGCATATATGTATATATCTGTGTGTGTATATATATGTATACTTTGAGATGAATAGGTATGTATATGTGCGTGTGTGGACGTGTAGGTATATACATGTGTATGTGGGTGGGTTGGGCCATTCTTTTGTCTGTTTCCTTGCGCTACCTCGCTAATGCGGGAAACAGCTACAAAGTATAATGAATAAATAAATATAAATATTATTATTATTATTATTATTATTATTATTATTATTATTATTATTATTATTATCATTATTATTATGTATATTTATTTATTTATTTTGCTTTGTCGCTGTCTCCTGCATTTGCAAGGTAGCGCAAGGAAACAGACGAAAGAAATGGCCCAACCCACTCCCATACACCTGTATATGAATACACATCCACACACGCAAACATACATACCTATACATCTCAATGTACACATATATATACACACACAGACATATACATATATACACATGTACATAATTCATACTGTCTGCCCTTATTTATTCCCATCGCCACCTCGTCACACATGGAATAACATCCCCCTCCCCCCTCATGTGTGCAAGGTAGCGCTAGGAAAAGACAACAAAAGCCCCATTCGTTCACATTCAGTCTCTAGCTGTCATGTAATAATGCCCGAAACCACAGCTCCCTTTCCACATCCACGCCCCACAGAACTTTCCATGGTTTACCCCAGACGCTTCACATGCCCTGATTCAATCCATTGACAGCACGTCAATTATTATCATTATTATTATTATTATTATACTGAACCACTGTTTCCCCACACCAGTGAGGAAGCGCAAGGAAACAGATGAAGAACGGCCCATCTACTCATATACACATGTATATATGTAAATGCCCATACATACATATACATATCAGCATATACATACACACACATCCGTTCCTGCATGCCAGTAGTTAGAAATTAGGTATGTTGATATATACCAGTGAGGTATGTCGATGATGTTCAAAAAATATTAGAATCTGAAATACGGTTAACTAGGCTGAAGATAGAGAGGTTGCAAGAGTTTATATGATTAGGTAGCACTTTCATCCAGGTGGTAAAGTGGTTGCATAGATAGAAATTTTTAAAAGGTTGTTAAGTTACCACAGCTTTTAAGATAATCATATAGAAAAAACAAGACAAGGTTTTTTTGGAAGGAATTTAGTATTCTTCACCTATGTGGTTATTTTACTGCAGAATGGATGAACTTGTGTAAGTAGTGATGGATGTTCATATACATGAAATCAGAGTTCAGAGAGTGGGTGAAGTAAAAAATAAAGAAGCTGGAGGAAGATCCTAGGGTATAGAACTAAAGGGAGTTACTTGGGTGTGGATGGAGCAGTTGAACAATGAAAGTTAGAATGCAATGCAATATGTTAAAGAGAATGGCTGTTAGAGATGGAATGTTGAAATGGCAAGATCATGTGGAAGGAATGGTTGTGAACAATATTATGAAATAAATTCACCAGATAGGTGAATGAGAATATGTATAGAGTGAGGGAATATATGTATGGAAGCTGCCAAGAACTTTTAGGGTTATAGCTTAGGGAGGAGGCCATACCTGGGTCATTGAGTAGTAAAGTGGGAAAAGCATACAAGACATGGATTGGTTATCATACTTATACTCTAAAGTCTGTAGGTGCTCTTGTAAATGACCATGACTACATGACCTTTTGACATTAATGCATTTCATTTTTCAGGCAAGTTCTAAGAACCCAAAACAAATTGTGGGAGTCAGCATATCAAACTGTGATAAATCGAGTTCAGACTGCCATGCAGAAACTCTACCAAGTCAAGCTGAAAGTTCCTCTAATTTAGTAATAAAGGGCCAAATCCAGTACAAATGGTGATATTAGTGTGTAATTAAAATGTACATAATGTGAAAAAGATATGATTGCCATGATTTTATTTTTGTAAACCATGACTGGCAAAGATTTTAAGAAGTATTATTAAAGGCAAGCTCAACTTTGTTTCATTTCTTTTATTCATTCCAGACGTTAGGCATAACAGTCAAACAACAAGCCCAACAGGTGAATGCATAATGACTACCATATTACCAAATCTTCTCTTTAAAAACAAAGTGAAATTGTTCTGCATTGTTTATAAAGCTTCTGGTCCTTCTGGTCAATATACCTCTTCCATTGATATATGTGTCCTTTCCATCCTGGAATTCATATTATAAACTTTATCTTGCTCATACTATTACACTTATACAATATGTTAGTTTTAGTTTTGGTAAGAAGCAAGGTATATTTATGGCTCTAGGCAAAAATGTCAACACTTTTCTTTTGTTGTATGCTTTATCAACTTAAGAAAAGAATTAGAAAATTAAAATAATGCATGCATGTTGTGATATTTTGTTTTTATGAAATGCAATTTTTTTTTTATATTAAAGTTGATGCATCAAATTGTACTTATACCTTACATTACCTTCCTGCCCCAAACTATAAGTCATGAAGTACGATGATGTTTGTATGTCTTTATGGGGTGAGTATGATAAAGAGTAAGTGGTCAGTGTCTTCATTTTGGAATTACATCTTATGCATTGGGGAGTCTTGTGATAAGCTGAATTTTTTATTAATGCTGAATAGGTGGGTGGTAACCAGAATGCATGAGAAAATAAAACTCATCATACTTAAGAAGTATAGTTTCAGATGGGTGGATGTCAGTTGAAGATGAACTTAAGACTGGGTTAGAAAGTTCTTTAGTGCTTATCAGGTCATTACAGTTTAAAGATGTTTTGTCAGTGGTGTGTTTGCTTGGGAAGAGGGACCTGGAGATATAGGATTCTGAAGTGAAAAACAGACAAACTCTTTTATTTCTGCTTTGAGTTGGTCACTGTTATGAAGTGGTTTGGGTAGGAGAGGTTGCAAAGAAGTGAGTGCTGTGCATATTAAGGTGATATGAGAAGTGTTTTTATTTCATGGTGCAAGTGTTGTATGTTTTTGATTTTCTGGGCAGCTGTTGATTCTGTGAAAGCTCTGTTTTATGTAGTTTGCAGTTTTATACAAATGCTTCTTAACTTACAATGGGGTTACGTTCCAAGAAACCCATCGTAAGCTGAAAATATTGCAAGTCGAACTCATTTAAAACTTTACATTTAACTTACCAAACATCATAGCTTAGCTCAGCCTAACTTAAATGTTCTCAGAACACTTACATTAGCCTATGGTTGGACAAAATCATCTAACACAAAGCTTATGTTATAATAAAGAATAGAATATCCCACCATTGTAAAATTGAAAAATTGTAAGTCGGAGGTCATCTGTATTTGTTTTTGAGAGGGTAGATGACCAGGCAGGTGAGATTTAGTTTAGGTTGGAGGAAATGAATTATTTTAGGGATTATCTCTCATGGTTAAATTTGGTTGTTACAGGTTAGTATTTTGAAGATATTAACTTTGCTTTGGCCTTGGTTCTGATGTTTGCAGTATGGGGAGTAAATGCTAAATGTTCACTGTGTGATACCTAGTATGGTTAGAGTTTTGTTGAGTAGGAATGGTTTACAGTTCAGGGTGATGAAAGGATGCAAGTTAAGATTCATGTTCATTGGTGATCAAGAGGTTAACACTGGATTTCTGTATGCAGACATTTTGTTTTCAGTGAGACAATACTCTAATAGCATGACAGTGTTGTAAGTGTGGGGTCATCAGTATATGAGAAGACTTTCACACCATGCTGTGCAAGAGGTGAAAGGGGAGACTGAAGGGGGCTGGAGGGAGAACTGCTCCCTGGTAAATTCTGTCATAAAGCTTGAGGAGATTTTGTGAATGATTGTGGCATAGTGGACATTCATGTTGTTGGCTAATCATTTTTTGTCATTACAGTGGAGAGCAGTGTCAAATATCTTTCGTGCAAGGATGTTGGGAATGATGTTTAATTTAATTTTTTCTTTTTGATTCCTCACATCTTTCTTACCCTTTCATTACTTACTCAATCAAACCACCTCACATCTCATTGTTCTCAAACATTTCATTTCCAACTTTTTCCCCTCTCCCTCACAAAACCCCCTATCTATAGCCCATGCCTCACAACCATAGAATATTCTTGAAATACTATTCCTTCAAACATACTCGTATTTGCCCTCCGAGATAAGTTTCCATACATTCTTCATCACTCCCAGAACCTTCGCTCCCTTCTCCACCGTATGACTCACTTCCACTTCCATGGTTCCATCCTAGATATCTAAAACACTTCATTTCCAACAATTTTTCTCCATTCAGACTTACATCCCAACTAATTTGTCCATCAACTCTGCTGAACATAACAACCTTGCTTTTATTCACATATACTCTCAACATTCATCTTTCACACACCCTTCCAAAATCATTCACCAATTTCTGCTTCTTCTTACTTGAATTAGCCACCAATGCTGTATCATCAGTGAACAACACCTGACTCACTTCCCAGGCCCTCTTAAACCTAACACTGTATACTTGCCCTTCTCTCCGAGACTTGCATTTACCTCCCTCACCGCTCAATCCATAAGCAAATTAAACAACCATGGTGACATCACACAACCCTGCCGCAGACTGACCTTTAGTGGGAACCATTCACTCTCCTGTCTTCCCACCCCTACACATGCCTTACACCCTTGAAAAAAACTCACTGGTTCTAGCAGCGTACCTCCCACAACCGAAATAAGCTCCCCTCCGTTTCTCTGGCTCATGCAGCTAACATGAAGGAATCGTATGATCACGTGAAGCTTATTCCGGAAAAAATTAAGTATGGAGACTGTAAGTGGAAAGTTATGGCACTTGGAATGCAACTTGATTTACACGAAGTTATGTTGTTTCCTCTGTGAGTGGGACAGCCGGGACAAGAAAACTTATGTACAGCCGGGACAAAAAACTTATGCAAAGAAAATGTGGCCAAAATTGACTCCATTGAAGAATGTCATCAATCTTCATGTTGGTCCTGAGAAAATTTATCTGCCCCCTTTGCACATTAAACTTTGGTTGATGAAGAACTTCGTCAAAGGTAGGGATAAAACTGGCCATGGATTATAATATTTGAGGAATAACTTCCCCAGAATAAGCGATGCAAAAATCGAGGGTATTTTTGCAGGACCACAAACAGATCAGGGAACTGCTTGAATATGAAAAGTTCGATGAAGTTGCATAGTTTTTTTGTTTTTTTTGGAATTCACAGATCAGACAGCTACTGTGATTTAAAAGATATATTAACTTCATATAAAGCTATAGGGTGCAATATGAGTAAAAATTCCTTTTAGGACTCGCACTTAGACTTTTTCCCAGGAAAATCCTATGGCAGTCAGTGATGAACACGACGAAAGATTTCACCAGAACGTTTTGGACGTGGAAAAACGGTACCAAGTGGAGCCCATTTATGTTGGCAGGTTACTGCTGGACACTGAAGGGGTCTGTTCCTGAGGCCAAATATGGCCGAAAATCATACACTTCTTTGTTTTAGAGGTAAGTTTTCAAGTGTAATACCAGCCTTATTTATGAATGTAATACACTTTGTAAAATTTTTATTGCTTTATCACGTAAAAACTATGCCAGAGAGAAAAATTCTAAAAACGGATTCGAATTCAGTGTAAAAAGTACTGTATATGGTCCGGCTATTTTAGTTCGTGAGACAAAGAAAAGTTACAATTATGTTGGGCAGTGTAATGCTTCCCTTGATGTGGTAAACCCTGCTGCTGTGTGCATACTGGAATGAGACTGAACTCTCTTGGTGTTTTCCAAATTGAACTTGTGTTTGAAATATTATACCTAAGTTGAATTCTTATTTTATCGTGTATCACTGGCATTGAAACGTTTCATTTGTGCCACTGATGGCTGGATCTCGTATCGTATGGCTTGCAAGTCAGTCCAACCAAGTTATTTCTGTTTGAACTGGTGTTGTGCCCACTTAAACATGAAAGCAATATCTAGTATTTATTTTAGTTACTAGCATAACGGTCAGGTAACGCCACAACAACTGGCTGACGTTTGGTTTTGTATATCATGACATAACGTGTATAGAAGAGCCAATCTGTCTGTAAAAAAAGAAAAAGAAAAAAGGGATACACTGATGTTCGAAAGATTCCAAAATGCCATGTTTTAATGTTTACAGTAACGGTTAAGTTAAAAATCTTACATATGTTTCTTCAAATAATTATCGAATTTAAACATATCCTTGATGAGAAGGGGACCATGTAAGGATATTCCCTCAAAGGCTCAGTCCTCTGTTCTTAACACTACCTCGCTAACGCGGTAAATGGCGATATATATATATATATATATATATATATATATATATATATATATATATATATATATATATATATATATATATTAGTTACTCTAACAGTTCTCTACACGTTTTCGTTTGCAAGTTACTAGTTTACCCACGAGATGGCACTAGTGTTGTTTTTTGACGTCTCTTTACACGTTTCTGTAATTTCGGATAGGTATGCTTCCTGAACACATACCCCGGTAGCGCTTTCCACTCCCTTTAAATTTAGCTCACTTTGAACACTAACGTTTTTGGGTGTGGTCAGTGAGTCTGTGTTTGTGGTTGATTTATGCGGTGTTTAGGCTGTTACATTAGTGTTACGTTGTGAAAAGTTTACATTCTCATGACTATAAGAACAATGGCTAATAATCTTAGACCATCTCTATGTGGTAGACAGACATTCAGAAAGCGTAAACATTCGGTTGTTGATACCATGAAGATCCCTGGCGTTCTTCTCGAGCGGCTGCAAATGGAGGTCGAAAATGTAGTGCATAAAGAGGTCATACTGAGGATCTTGGATAACCATAACAAGGTAAGCAAATTTTCATTAAGGATGTAGACATGTGTGACGCTAACAGTAAATCACTGAACAAGTCCTCGAGACCCAGGACGCAAATGTTGTTATTGCTTGCTGCAAAATTCATGCTCATTTCTCTATTTATGCTTTGTTTATGATGAAATGTATAGATTATATTCATGATTAATTTTGTATTGTTTATGTAGAAGTGCTACATTTATTCATATTAACGTTGAAATAATATTTTCGTGATTCCACATGGAAATATTTATTTTTATCATTTATTAAAGGAGAAACTTTAAATGAACTGTTCAGGATCGTGTTGGAAGAAAATAGTCATTATGTTTGACAGGATCCAATTTATCAGCAAAGACGTATGCACACCGAGGCCTTGAAATCGTAACGATACAACTCATGGGTATGATGGCTTAAGCCTTTAACCTAGCCCCTAAGGGTCGTACTCAAGGGGATAGTTGTTAAAATAAGCATTTTCGTACTTCTTAGGTTCGTGTGTCCCACTCTCACCCATTTCCTTAGTCACCATAACCCCAGTTCTGTGTCTTGTATCATCCCTTCCTTCCTAAACAAGTGCTGACGATCATTTACTACCGTCGTTCTTTACGGGGAAGTTTAGTTTCACGCGCTTTAATAACATTAAGTTTTCTCTATCATCAGTTTTCAATAAGTGTAAGGGCCATAAGGATAGCAAATAGTACCGTTTGGAATGTAAATGATCATTTATCGACCCGTCGTAAAAACTGTTAAGCACTACAAGCAGCACCAGTGGTTTGGTGTTGGGAATCATCTGTGGATACGATTTGTGGGAGGTTATGTTGAATTATGATGGTCTCGCTGTGGTAACGAGCGTCATTAATGACTCATGGTTAACTCAAGCTTTGACCTGGGCAGAAGCTTTGAGAGAGAGGGGGGAACAGTGATGTCGGAGGTTAATTTCCCGTGGGGCAGGTTAGTGTGATCGTTTCCTCTCATAGTAGAGTTCGTATACTTTGATTTGTTTCCTCTTGTAGTAGAGTTAATTTATATCATACATTCTTAGTCTATGGGGATTGCTGTAATCCGTGGAGGTATGCCTCCCGCTTGGAAAGGTCTGGAAGACTTTTTTTTTTTTTATATATGTACATGGACTGGAATGTGTTTGCCTCAGCATCTGTATCCCAGTAAGACTGATTTTGGTTATCTTTTATTAAAGGGAAACCAAGCTCTTTCCTCGTAAACTCTGTTGTTTTAGGGCAACCCAAAAATAGTATAGCTTAATTTTGTATTTTCTCAAGCTTTCCAAACTTTGTACACTATTTTTTTTTTGCGCCACCGTCCACAGAATAGATAGAAGTGCAAAATTTGCCGCTGTTGTGGCACAAATCAAACTTGGAAATCAGTCCTACAGTCCCCTTCTCCCAGTCATTCGTGGCAACACTTTGTGATTCCCACTTTTTAGATTCCTCAAGACGTAGTCTACGTACGTTGTGGGTTGTATTTCTTTGTGTTTCCTTGGATCTTGACTAACATTGGCTGGCTACTTCGTTTTATATTGTGTACTTATTCCAGTACCAACTCGCCTGCTGCTCGTCTCGATAACTTTGAATCCCCAAACTTTGACATCATATTAAGATTTGTCTACCATTTACCACCCATTTTCTTTTGCTCCAACTACTGCTCGCCAAACTTACAAACTCTTCAACTATAATTTCCTGCCATTAGGCCGTGACTTCCTCTCTTTCTCAAGTTCAGGTCATCTGCTTATACTTCATTATACCCAGCAGGGAATAGAAAGGGTGGCCTGGGAGCCTATTAAAAGCGGCCTCTGAGGTAGAGACGGAAATCGGACCGTACGACGACGTCACAAATTCGACTGTTATCTCTTACGATTTATTATAGATGATAGATAAGTTATAGCTATATGGAGATAAGCAGTTACATCGACATTCATTCATTTTTGACACATTACATGAGAGATTAACCCATATCAGACACATCTATTGTATTGCTACGGTACACTTTTAGCCATTCTTCGTACTCTTTACTCACATGCCAGACTCGCTTCACCAATCCACAGTTTACTCATTCTACCTCAGCCATTCCTAATCTCTCGTATACGTCTTCGCTCCTCACTGTCCATAGTAGTTGTTCCTGAGACATCCCACACATAACTCATCTCCACTGATCGTACCTTGCAGTGCTTTGCCTTGCTCCCTTGTTCATGTAGTCGGCATTAAACTGTTTCTTAAGTCTTTGTTGATTTCCACATTCAGGATCATGTCTCAGATGACACATCTCAACTTCTCTATTGTCATTCTTTCTTGTATTGCTTTTTCTAACTTCCACTTCCATGGCATATTATTTCCGAATATTTACGTTCTCCTACTTCCTACATCACTTTTATTTTCATTTTGCAGTTGAATTAACCCAGTTTCCCTTTCTTTTTTTTTCCAATTTGTCATGTTGTTATCTCTATAAACCATCATCTTACGTTCCCTGGGACTTGCTCTCAAGTTTCAAATTTCTTCATTTTCTGCGGCATTTGTTTATTTTCCGCATACAGCACAGCATCATGTGCTTTCACGTGAAAGCATGTTGGTAACCTCCACACTTACCCATCTAATATCAATTCACCTCCACATTGTGTTCCCAGTTTATTCTCCTCTATCATACCCTTCATGTACACACTCAAATCACATCACCACGCCACCTTTTCGAAAGTACATTTATTCTTTTTTTTTTTATAGCACTTCATCACGGCTCCCAACAACTCGCCTTCCATGCCATAAATTCTCAACATCTCCCACAGTGCCTTCCTGTCCACTCTGTTATGCCACCGGTTTCAGGATCATGAAATTGTCATGCTCATTAGGAGCGTTATGGTGTAAGCAACTAGTACTAGCTAAAGTTAAACAATATTACTCTGATTAAACATTGTTCGTTTCGATTAACGTTATCCCAGTGATTAAAGATAATTAAGAATTAATAATTATTAGAATTATAGTTTTGATTAAAATGAGTGATGTAACTTTGTAAGGCATGCAAGGGATCTTGAAAGTACCTGATGGCTTCCTACGATTCTCATCAAACGCACTCCGCCCACAACACTGAGCGTCGCCCAGCTTAGAGTTGATGCATTAGCAATTACTTCGACTTTTAGAGACAAAGTAGAGACAAAGAGGCTTAGTTGCGAACCACGGAGGCAAGCGCCGTGTACGGGTGTCGACTGTAGAGACAAGAGAGGCTTAGCTGCGAACCACGGAGGCGAGCGCCGTGTACGGGTGTCGAACGTAAGCTTTCAGGAATATAAGCTACGCTGGAACATATTTTGAGTCGCCACGTAGGGACGACTGACGAAGAATTATAGGAAAATTTGTATGGCAGAGACCATGGGGGCGCTAGGAAAATATTAACACAGTTGATACCACCTCGCACATACCGCTATACACGTACAAAACACCTACAGCAGGGTAGTCATGGACACTGGGACTGGAAAACCAGGTTATCAACCCACTGACCAAGCCCTCACCCGCCCACCGGGATTTAGCCTAGTTCAGTGTTCCGGCGGCCCAGTCTCACCCCCTAAGGACTGGTGGAATTCCTCCTGTACAGATGGTTGAGAAGTTGAAATCCCCTCACGTTTTCCGTCCTTAGAGATCTTATATTCCAGACAACAACCTCTGTTATAAGCTCTGGATTCCCCCCCCTCCCCCCAAGTCCCTCGTGCTGCCACTACAAAATGTCGCCCCCACCTGGTTCATGTGACGACACCCCCCTTGGAACCGCACCTCCTCCCCGAGCTGCCCCGTATGAAGTAGCTGTTAGCGCTTTATTAGTGCTGATTGGAGTGTCTTGCGATTTTTTAAAAATGTACATTACTGCCTCTTGTCAGTTGAGCGCGTTGTATAGGTTACTGTCGGGAGAATGAAAGCATGTATCCTCTCCTCTTCTTAGACTTCCATTTCTTGCAATCCGTAGTTCAACCATTCTTGAACTGAGATCATTCGGAAAAGGGACCAGACATAACCATTCTTCGATTCACATTCACCTTTCATCCTTGGTGTCATTCCGCTGTTCCTCGCAGGGCTAAGCGTTCCTGTATCCAAAGGAAGTGCGTCAGCCTCGCCTCTTCATACACTGAAAGTATCTACTCAAAGTTTCTCTTGACAACTTATGTTGACCTGCCGTTCGTTCATATTTCCTCTCTGACGGTCATATAGCCGACTTTCCCATGGACAAAACAACTCTTTCGTTCCACCTCAAACCCGTTCACCCTCTGCTTACATTCTTATCTTTAGCCCATGTCTCGCATCCATACAGCTTCGTTGGCGCTACTATACCTTCAAAAAAAAAATTACTTTCGCACAACGAGTATGGGCTTTATGTGATAGAACATGGTAGAATTTGAACATATATCCTGGTAGTGCCCAGGGGATTGATTTAGATTGTTTCTGAGGCTTGAGAGTGGTTAACTCTTCGTTAACCTTAATACTAGGTCACGAAAGGTGGTGAAGGATCTCAGGGACCATAGATGACGGTCTGAGGTGGGAGACTTTTGTACAGTCCGGGCCAAATCGTTACACTCCCTGATTGTTGAGTACTTGACCCGGTCCGAGTCCTGGGGCGCATCGAAGTGAATTGTTTACATCGATTCTATGTGATAGTACGTGATAGTACGTGCAGGATATATAATATATAGATATAGGGGAGAAAACATACTTCCCACGTATTCCCTGCGTGTCGTAGAAGGCGTCTAAAAGGAAAGGGAGCGGGGGTCTGGAAATCCTTCCCTCTCGTTTTTTTTTTGATTTTCCAAAAGAAGGAACAGAGAAGGGGGTCAGGTGAGGATATTCCCTCTAAGGCTCAGTCCTCTGTTCTTGGCGCTACCTCGCTAATGCGGGAAATGGCGAATAGTATGAAAGAAAGACAGATATATACACGAATAAAGTGCATTGAAACGCGCACCTTCATAGAACATACAAACCTCCAACTGCCAAGCATCGAACCCGGGACCCCTGTGCAAGAGGAAGGAATGCTAACCGATTGGATATGGGCCTGGCTGATAGGAAACAACTATTCGAATACTAAGTACTCGAATACCCTTCGTCTCACAATTGTGAGCAACGGGGTCTATACCGGTTATTTCCCAACAGGCGCACATAGCGCGTTTTTATGCACTTTATTCGTATTCATATACCTCCGCGTTGTACAGTTAGGTTCGGTAAAATGCTATCAGCTGGCTATGTGAGCCTGTTGGGAAATAACCGGTATAGACCCCGTTGCTCACCATTGTGAGACGAAGGGTATTCGAGTACTTAGTATTCGTATATGTATCCTAATACCCAGGCCCATAGCCTAACGATTAGCTTTCCTGCCTCTTGCACAGGGGTCCCGGGTACGATCCTGGCTGTTGGAGGTTTGTATGTTCTATGAAGGTGCGCTTTTCTATGCACTTTATTCGTATTCATATACCTCCGCGTTGTACAGTTAGGGTCGGTAAAATGCTATCAGCTGGTTATGTGCGCCTGTTGGGAAATAACCGGTATAGACCCCGTTGCTCACCATTGTGAGACAAAGGGTATTCGAGTACTTAGTATTCGAATAGTTGTTCCTAGTAGCCAGGCCCATAGCCTAGAGTTTCGCATTCCTGCCTCTTGCTCAGGGGTCCCGCGTTCGATCCTGGCTGTTGGAGGTTTGTATGATATATATATATATATATATATATATATATATATATGGAGGGGCTACCATCTTTAGGTTACAGCAAACGGTCCATAGCCTCATTCATGTAAAAAGAAACGTTTTCATTACCGTTCGGAATATTTTCTTCCCGTAACAACCCGTTTTACTTCGTACTTTTCCGTATAATTACAAGTTAAAGTATCTATGATATATTTAAAAAGAATACAGGTAAGCATATACTGCATAGTGGAACAGGATACAGTCGTGAAATCGTATGACAAGTTATGAATCGTAAATCGTTAAGTCCCACGGTGATGTTGACAGCAGCCGCCCAGGGAAGTAAGTATACCATTCTCCTGACTTAAGACTGTTGAGGTGGTGGCCGGAACCATCTTACAACCTTCGTTTCATTCGGTGGTAGACAGTAGCCACCCAGGGAAGTATTACTCTCCTGACTTAAAAGATTGTGAAGTGATGGCCGGAACAATCTTGCACCATCCGCGTCAGGATTGCTGGTCTTAGTTTTTTCTTGTGGAGACTGTATTACTGTACCGATCTTGGCTTGGTATCTTTTTTTTTTTTTCTTTACGTCCACCTTACCTGATTTATCCTCCTTTCTTGACTGCTCAGGCCAGGTAGAGGTAGTGTACCAGGTACGCCACTATACGTCATGTGCTCTAAGGTATTTCTCATGGACGTGACCTGCGCAGAGAGAGAGAGAGAGAGAGAGAGAGAGAGAGAGAGAGAGAGAGAGAGAGAGAGAGAGAGAGTAACATTCCACATCCGACACGTATCCGAAACTGCCGCACAGGTGACCACATATCGTAGTGAGTCAGATGTAGTAGTTCCACCAAGTCAGTCTCCCAATATCAGTAACTACCCAAGGCTGGACCCGCTCACCACGTTCGGGGAACACAAGGCCCATGACCCACATCTTCACCCGCCTGACTCGACTACTTCGGCCAGGAAGAAGGTGCGTCTCGCTGGGCTACCACAGGAATTGACCACTGGGTATCTTTCATGTGTCATAGTTGAGTCCAGCCAGTTGTCCACTTGAGCACGACGGTACGACCACTAGCCATGATGGCCTGGCCCACATCTGACCCGACATTCAAGGGTCAGGTCAAAGGCCAGGCTGTATATTACCCAAAGACCATGCCATTCGTGTTCAAAGTGTTCAGTTCGTGACCAAGCATGCCAACTTTACATCAGCCGTTAGCGAAAGTCGTCAGAAGTAGTTCACGAGGGTGTGGCCTGGACCACCGCAGGGTATGTGTGTGTGTGTGGCATGTACAGTGTCACCCGGGGTGAGGACGGTAGTGGGCCTGGCTACCTCATGCTCCTGTAGGTACTGTACCTGCTCCAGACGACTGTGATGACTTGATAGATAAGATAAGAGTCTTGGGTGCCATGTGGAAAGTCCTTCTGCAACCGTTGCGCAAATGCGAGATGCATTAGTAGGGCAACCAGTTGATTTTGGACGTTGGATGGACGTAACCATATCGTGGATTACAGTTTGGTGTGAGGCTGAAGGCAGCGCCTCACTGGTCAGTGTGGGCAACTTGGCCAGGTATGCAGACTATAACTTGAATCGGGGACGTCCCTCCTCAGGTGTGCAGGCACACCTGCCGTTGTGTCCAGGCTCTGCTGCTCGCTTGGTGTTTATTATAACTTTCTCACGGCAATATTTTCATTGAGTGAATTAAGGAAAAGTGTCTCGCTCATTCATAAGTTGGAAGCAATGTATCACATCATTAAGTAATTTCTGTTACATGTCAGATTGATTTTGATTAATTCTTTTCACTGCATTCATTTGATGAAGGTGGTATTAATATTTACTCTTAACTTTAGTGGCTGTAGGAGTGACATATTGACGGAGGGCCTCACCTTGCAGCATACACGTATTTCTCTCTGGTGTTGTGAACACCAACTAACCTTAATCGTAAGTGATACTCTAACCCCAAGAGAAGGTCTTAACCGGAAAATTCAAATAAACATTTCGTAATATGTTCCACGAGAGAAATGAACCCCGCATCTCGCAACCAGATTCAAACCTTCAAGAAGAGAGGTGTTATCGAAAAGAGTAAACTCATTTTCTTCAATAAAGTAAGGTTGGGATTTCCATCGTGTTAATTCTTCCATGAACAAAAACGACGACTGAACCAACCCCGCAAGACTGATAAATTGAATGATAGACACATGAAGTGTGTGTCACTCAACTCCATTGTTATCATGACCGCCTGGTTTCCTTGCAGTCATATGCCTTCATGTCGGATTTAGTTCCTGTAATGTGATACATTTACAGGATCGATTGATCTCGTGTAAACAGCCGTGTCACATGTGACTACAATTGTACGGTGTAAGCTCCGCGCGTTTTCGTTATGTACTTCTTAATGATGCTTTCTGTGAGCCTCTCTCTGCTGAAGATACTGATGCTTACTGAAGGGTAATGAGCCTCTGGCCACTGGAGATGATAAAACTGACCACTGAAGACAACATCTTCGTTGCCACTGTGAAGGAAAAATGAAAGATTTAGAATTCTTGTAAACAAACAGTCGGCACACTTACATTATTTTTAAAGTTTCTCGTCTTTCATTCATGGTTTCGTATCAGATTTCCGTGGTACCGTATCCTTGGCGTGCTGTACGGACCTCCTAGGCTATCGTCCCGCTGGTTCTTGTTGTGGAGGGTATGGCGGATGGGGTGGTGCCCTTCTGCTCTACGATCTTGTTGTCTGTGTGTCGTAGAGTAGGAATTTTGGGATGATGTTTTATGCCCTTCAGCAGATGACCTCGTCACGTACCATCACGCCTCTTGTTTATCTGCTCTTGCCCATGTGTGTGACTCTACTGCAGTGGGCGGGTTCAGGCGAGGCTCCAGGCCAGCCAACCTACCCCGCCCTCCTCACTCCCGAGCCAACACAACCCCCACCTCAAGTTAGGCCTCAAGATGAGGAGGTTGTCACATTACCGATGCGCCAGTAATGAAGCTCGGATTTGTAAACGGCTGGGTTATGGAGAGAGAGAGAGAGAGAGAGAGAGAGAGAGAGAGAGAGAGAGAGTCAGTCAGCCAGCAGAGCTCTCTCAAACACCTGAGTGAGGTAGAGAAGTGAGAGGGAGACAGAAAGTGTGTCGACCGTTGACCCCGTGGTGAAAGTTCAACCTTGCAAGGACGCAGGGTGTGTGTGTGTGTGTGTGTGTGTGTGTGTGTGTGTGTGATATCCCTATGTGTATACTTGGAGACGGAGTTTTACACTTCAGAAACTCCGTTTCTGTCCACAGCCCCACAAATCCATCATACAGGTCTGTGAATCTCGCTGTAGTGTCTGCATTTACCACCACATTCGTCCAGGTTCCAGGTGCAAGCTGCCCCTGTTACTGAGGAAGTGTTTCCTCGGTTGTTTGCTCGTTTCCTGTTACGTTCATTCGGGTTTTGGGGTCACGCTGGATTCCCCAGAACTGTCGTGTGTCGACACAACCGTAGTAGATTTCCTCAAGAATGCCAAAGTGGTCGTGTGTTATCATGTCTTCTGTTCTCCGGTGTGGTAAGGCTGGGGCTTCCCTCTCCTTACTCTCTCTTTCCATAGCTTACATCACTCGATTCTGGAACCATTCTCCTTGCATTCCTGTGCACCCCCCTCCAGCTGCTCTGTATACTTCCACAAGTAAGGAAGGCAATTTGATAAAGTGTATTGCACGTGGCGTAATGTCCTCCTCAACATCTGACACTCCAAGTCGTACTTGACACTTTTGATGCCGACCAGACTAGGCTATATATTGTTTCTTTCCCAACCCTTACCCTCCCTTCCCGACTTTCCTCGACCCTTCCCTACCCTCACCTATTCTTTTCGATTCTTTTCGACCCTTACCCACCCTTCGCAACTCTCCTCGACCCTTACCCACCCTTCCCAACTCTCCTCGACCCTTACCCACCCTTCGCAACTCTCCTCGACCCTTCCCGACCCTTCCCAGCTATCCTCGTCCCTTCCCGACCCTTTCCAACTCTTCTTTGACATGTGTTCTTTATTATCCGCGCCTCAGTTCTAGAGCTAACGAACCATCCAGGTCTGGAGGTGACAGACCGATTATTTTGGTCTGGAGCTCACGAACCATTCAGGTCTGAAGCTAACGAACCAGTCACGAGGTAAGGAACAGCTTATTCAGGTCTGGAGCTAACGACGAACCACTTGAGTCAGCTGGAAAGCATTATTTCATTAGTCTGGAAAAGTACCAAAGGGAATTTTTGGCGGTCCAGAGGGACACAGTCCATCCATTTATCTCTTTCTCCCAGGCGCTTCGACCCAGGTAACTCTCGTACACTGGCTCGGTAGCTTCTTCAGATGCGGCCTCCTCCTGCAGCCAGATTGTCTCGTATATACCGTTTTTTTTTTTTTCTTTTTTCAGCCAGGAAATCTTTCGTGTGCCTGTCATTCATTCGTCCAGTTGCCTGTGGACCACAACTTGCTTCAGATACACCACCGTAATGCTGGCCTTCTTACCTCCCTCTTCTTACGATTTAACCCCTTGAGTACGGAGACTTTTAGCCCTTGAGTACGCCGACGTAACCCATTGAATACGAAGACAACCTGTTGAGTACGACGACTCAACCCCTCGAGAACAAAGACTTAAACCCTTGAGTATGAAGGCTTAACCTCTTGAGTATGAAGACTTGACCCCTTGAGCACTACGAAGACATAACTCCTTGAATACGACGAGTTAGCCCCCTTCACTAGGGTGACTCACTCACTGAGTAGGATGACTCCGGATTTACAGATCGGTGCTACATTAGATCCTTTCCATCCTGATGGGTCACCAGCCTCTTTGAGCGAGATCCTTCAAGCACCTGGCCAGCACGTGTTCAAGGGGCCTTCGGAATCCCATGCACGTACAAGCAGTGAGATGATGTGCGGGCCTTGTGTTGGTCCAGCTCCTCCTTCGTGAGTTTGTTGATGACTTCATTTCAATTTTCTCTGGAGTATGTTCCCCCTGTCTGCTTGCGCCGGAACTCTTCCCCGCTCCCTCTCCCCGCCTAAGATGCAGTACATGCTGTTGTAACTCTCGGTGTTCAGTTCCCTTCACAATTCTCCTCATTTGAATCTACAGCATTTCCGGCAGAGTTCCTTATGCATATCGTTGTTTACCTGTGCTTACATTCGTGTGAATCTATGGAATACTTGGGGACGATCCTCTCAGGTGTCGACGATATGTACCTGTGCTGCCTCTCCCAAGGTTCTCCTCGCCTCCCTTGGTGACGTGATCATCCCCGACCCTCCCTGCACCACACCTATGATGCCTGACTTCTGTGGTATTTTGTATGTCGTCCACGGTATATTGTTATGCCGCCTTGGCTGTGACTACCTATTTATACTGCACAGGGAGCGAGTTTTGCCCTCATGGGGCTACATCTCTTACCTTGAATATATGTACTAAGTTTTGCTTATATATATATATATATATATATATATATATATATATATATATATATATATATATGTATATTACTCCATCCTAGGCAAGGGACCCAAATATCGACCAGCCCCGAGGGGAGAATAAAGTTGGTATTGCCTGTGTACCGACTTCCGCACCTGGCATCGAACCGAGGTCGGGGCCTCTGATTCATGATCAGTAACTTTAACCGCTACACCACGGAGGCCCGTGAATGTGGTGTGTGCGTGTGTGGTTATTATTGTTTTTATCGTATATGGGGAGAGAGCTTCACAGTCGTGTTGCTCCGTCATTTAAAACCTTGTGTACGTGCTATTTCTTTACTCTTTTGTACACACACACACACACACACACACACACACACACACACACACACACACACACACACAAGCCCAAGCCAGGTGCCCATTTATGGACTCGCCCCAAGGGGAGAATGAAGAGCTAGATTGGCTGTTGTCCAACTACCAGGCCCAGGATTCGAACCTGGGCGAGCTGTGGGTGAATCATGATCGGTAAGTGTTATGTGTATATTTGATGTAATTGGAAACGTATGTAAATCCCAATGTTCTTCATGTATTGTAGCGATCACAGCACACGCACACCATCCTCCCTGACCCGTTGATCATGTGTGTGTGTGTGTGTGTGTGTGTGTGTGTGTGTGTGTGTGTGTGTTGGGGTTGGGGGCTTCTGCGGAGGGGAGCGATGGAAGGGGATTTAGCATGGGGGGAGGAGTTGTCCGGGGGGGTTGGGGAGGCAGTGGGTGATTGGAGAGGAAGGGGACGGTGGGGTGGGGGAACGGAGAGGAGGAGGGGGGGGGGGGTACAGTAGTGAGGGGGTCTGGATCTGAGTGGGGGTGGGGGAAAGGGGGGGGGGGATCTTGGCCATGAAGGCGGGAATCCCGTCTTACAGCAGCGCCCCACCTCGTCCACGTCCTATGCTAGCAACCACCACACGCTGGTGAAGAGAGAGAGAGAAAGAGAAAGGATTGTGTTAACGGTGTCATATAAGAAGAAAAAAAGAATAACCACAAAGTGTTTTACTATCAGTTGGGTTTTCCGTCTTACGTCAGAGCAAATTTCACTCGTGAGATTAACGTTGCGTCTCACTCACTGTGTTCGGTGAGGGAGGGTCTGCCTGCCTCTCTCTCTCTCTCTCTCTCTCTCTCTCTCTCTCTCTCTCTCTCTCTCTCTCTCTCTCTCTCTCTCTCTCTCTCTTCACCCCTGAATACATCATTCCCGTCCTCTTTGTGCTCGGTTACTGCGGCATTCATGTCAGTAATTTTGTGTCTGGAGCGCATGATGATAGATTGACTAAGGATGATTCTACGATTATGTTTAATTCACCACAAGACCCCCCGAGTCATGATTCCCAGTCTGCATCTTGATAGTGACTCTCAACTAAAGGCTCTCTCTCTCTCTCTCTCTCTCTCTCTCTCTCTCTCTCTCTCTCTCTCTCTCTCTCTCTCTCTCTCTCTCTCTCTCTCTCTCTCCACACGCTTTAAAAATCCTCACAGAATAAGAAAAAATACAAAAAAAAAAGATATTATAAACCACATATGTAAGTAATGGAACGTGACCTGGGGTAGGTGGAGAAGATTAGGATATGTTAAGACTTGATATGAAGGAAATGTAATTGTAACTCATCGTACATCAGCAAGTCCAGCTGAATCTTCTCTGGCCTCAATTTTTGAGCAAGGATATGATGTTGTCTGTCCATGGGTTTTGCCGTCGTGCCTAATTAGGAGTCCTGTCATCATACTCGAAGGATCGTACCGTTGTAATCAAGGGCCGCATTATCGTACCCAGGCGTCGTGCCGAGGTAGTCAAGGAGCGTTCCTCCGTCATCAAAGCATCGCATCTTCGTGTACCCAAGGCTTCGTGACGACGTACTCAAGAATCGTACCGTCGTTATCAAGATTTGTTGTAACTCCGGGCTCAAGCGTAGTCGTAATGCCAAGCAGTGTATTCTGAAGTACACCGGCTGTGAAAAAGAAAAGGGCAGAAAAAAAAGAAAATTGAAAATGTCCCAGGCTGATGAGTTGGCCTGGTTGGAGGCAAGGGAAAGTGGAGCCGGTGTTTGTATTTCATCATCAACTCCAAGACTTTCCCATCACTGGCGACACCGCTTCCACCCATCGTCATCATCACACACAGTGTAACGGGTCTCATAATTATATAACTGGATCACCTGAAGATTCGTCCTCCAACGTATTTCTAGCGGTTAGGTTAGGTTAGGCTGCAAACCTAACGTAACCTAGCTTATATATATATATATATATATATATATATATATATATATATATATATATATATATATATATGTATATATATATATGTGTGTGTGTGTGTGTATGAGTGTATGAGCCGTTCTTCGTCTGTTTCCTGGCGCTACTCGCTGACGTGGGAAACGGCGATCAAGTATAATCAGAATAAATATATATATATATATATATATATATATATATATATATATATATATATATATGTATATGTATAATGTTTTGGCATTTCATGCACTGCAGTGTTAGAAAAGTGACTAGAATATTACCTGAATCGTAAGTCCATATTCATTTTATGTAATACAGTATTTCGCATAAATGATCGTTTCAATGCTGTCTTCGCAATGATAAAAAAAGTCAATTTACCCAACATATGACAACTATGCTCTAACACGAGTGGACGACCTCGTTTAACATACTATAACGGTGATAACCAAATTTGAGAAGTGAAACTGACACAGGAAATTACAACATATGTTGGCCAACTCTCTCACATTGCTCAGTAACATCTAAAAGAAGAATTTTGGTCATTCGTGCCCTTAACTCTCGAGGCTGTGTGTTTTCTCATTTTGAAATCTTTATTTGTCCAATTATTCGCAGACAAAGCATTTCAGAGATAGTGTAGGTAGGTGAAGGTTGCATGGCCAGAGGTAGTAGGTACAGGCAAGTACAGTATGTACCGTGGGTACAGTAGATCGACATAGGAGGGTGATGAGTGGGCCAGAGGGTCCTTGTCAAGAAAGGAGGGACAGCATTAATGGCATCAGTATAAAGCAAAACAAGGTAGCATTAGATATACATATACCGAGTACCAGCATTCATTTAGGTACAAGATTATTAACCTTGGTAACTGTACATGCATTGGCGTGGACAGAGAAAACACATCACATATTTGGTATACAATGTACAGGGAAAAGTATGAGTGGTAATAATACAGAGGATACATTAAGTGCACAGCGCATGATTTACGGGAAGCATTGTGGGTTTAGTAGTTGAATGTATGTAAAAGGATATGTGATTTTGGCGATGACGAAACTGTACATAGGATGGGTGGAGAGAGGCGGAGGTAAGCAGAAACTGTACGGTGGGTGTGCACATTAACACAGGTAGGTGACAGGAGCGCTCACGTGATCCCTGGGACCTTAGAAGGTTCTCGTCCCGTCATAAAAGGGTGGAGTTATAGGGGTGAAGCAATGTGTAGCGGTGTGGACCTGCGAGACGTCGACCAGTAGGGAGTATGGTCCGTGGGAGGGCGAGACCCTCTTGTGACAGCATGAGTAGACGATATGTTGGTCTCACGGAGCTAGGCACACTAGCACCCACCACCTTCAGAGCTGAACACTGAACCGAGAGAGAGAGAGAGAGAGAGAGAGAGAGAGAGAGAGAGAGAGAGAGAGAGAGAGAGAGAGAGAGAGAGAGAGAGAGTTGTAGGGGGTTGGGTGGGGAATAAAAGGACACTGCAGAAGATATAGTGTGCCCAAGCACGACAGCTTCGGTTAATGCCAAACCACTGTGTCATGTATCTTATCTAGCCTATGTTTGACACTTCCCACCAATCTGACTTTTATGAACTCGGTAACTTTTTCCAGTTGTCTACAACTCTCCTTCCTGTGTATTATTTACTATCGCCCCTCTGATTCACTATTACTCTTACTCGGTTGCTTCGAATTACAAAACAAGTGATATATATATATATATATATATATATATATATATATATATATATATATATATATATATATATATATATATATATGAGAGAGAGAGAGAGAGAGAGAGAGAGAGAGAGAGAGAGAGAGAGAGAGAGAGAGAGAGAGAGAATAAGGTCACCTGGCGTACACTAGACGTTACCTAACCTTACCAGAGGCAGCATGATGGCGTCATCCCAGGGTCATACTCTGCTGCCAAGGCAAAATTTGGTTAATCTTCTTAATTCTATTATTTCGTGGTTTCGATTTGTGGAGAAACAATTCGTTTGCTTTTTTAAGTTTTTCTGTCAAGAAGACCAATCGCCACCTCTCTCATGAGAAAATAATGAGACCATCGGATAAAAATAACAGTTTACCAAACGTAGACTTTCTCCAAAAAAAAAAAAAGGTTCCTTAGTAAACACAGTCCACATACGGAAAGTGAATCCTAAACCATCTACTTTTGTTACTTGCCTTCAGATAACAGTACATCAACTACTGGAGACGGGTCATGGAAACTTAAGTTTGCTCACATTTGCCTCTCATATTTAGCTCAGCCCGAGATAATAGGTTTTCTTAAGTCGTTGTTTTGTTTTACGAGGAGGCACTCAGACATTAGTTGTCAATAATGGCGTAAAGCTGTTTCGCTAAAGAGAGGAACTTGGAGACTAATTTTTCTGGTTCCTTTTCGCTTCGACCTGGCAAGTGCGTCGTAATCATCAGCCTTCGGAAGAATATATTGTGTTCCAGCGAGAAAAACATTTGAACATTACGCTGTTTTTTGTTTTATTCTTTCTTTTCTCGCACGACATTACTTGTGTGGAACGAGGAAGTGTGGTCAGTACATCTTGCCGAGAAACACTTACTCCTTTTCATTATTTTTTCTTGAGAGGTTGATCCAGTAAGCAAGGAGGCCATGCATTATAATGAGAATTTATCAACCAGTGAGCAAATTATGATGGAATCAAGTACTCGAAGTCTACATGGAACACCTATGACATTGAAATGCTTTGTCTGTTTGATTTGAAAAGTGGACATCAAAATTGTATTGAATTACATTATTTTTGTTTTGCGAAGAAAAAGGAAGTTAAGCTCAAAATATATTTTGTAAGTGAAAGCAGAGAGAATGTAGGAAAGATTTACATACGCTGTTTGGGAATGTAAATGGAGAATGAATATTTCGAACGATAATGATATTAATATTCATTTACTTATCTTCTGTTGACATTACGAAAACAGATAAGCGTCTGTAAATACTACGCATTTTTTAGTCTTTTTTTTCCATGAGACACATTTTGTTCTGGACGAGGAAGTGTGGCGGAGCCTAGCTCAGGGACGCGCTAGTCACGCCCGCCACGGCTGACTGGCCCGCCGCCGGCTTGCTTCTCTTGTTCTTTCTCTCGCTTGCTGTGGCTTCTCAAGACAAACAACGAGGTGGTCGAACAGGTCAGGATTCCCTCTTTTTTTTTTTTTTCACTCGTCTCACTAAACTTCAACGAATTTAGGTATATCTGAGGTTCTTTTTATGTACGTGTGGGTGATTAAGTACCAAACTGGGCTTAGTCCTAACCTGACCTCTGGTGCGGTGGATAAGGACGACAGGTGTGATAAGATATGGAAGGGAAGTTCATATTCCATTGGACAATTATTCCCTGTTTTACCTGGTACCTGTTGATAAGAAAAAGGACAGACAGCGGGATGAGTATATTTTGCCATAATCAAACCAAACATAACATATCTTAATCTAACTTTAATGACGATGTAAGAAAATTCATATTATACTTTTAAGGAACAGTAACCAGTTTTAAGGTAAGCCCCCTTCATCACGACGGGCGACCCTTGAGCACAAGGATACGACTCTTGAGCACGATGCTACCACCCTTGGGTATGATTTTATGCCCTTTGACCCGTACCGTCGTGCTCAGAGGTCGTGACGTCGTACTCGATTATATTTCAAACTGGTTCTTACATAGACGTTATATGGAGAGAAATTGCGCAGTGTCAGCACTCCTGTGCTCTCGTGTGATGAATCAGTTTACAGCCGTAGTACACTAAGTTCGAATTCTTTGATATGTACATCTACCACAAAAATTGTATTGTAAAGAGTTAATGTATCAGAACAGGGATCTTCAGTCTTTTAGAAGCACCATAACAAATTCAGTGATGTGTTAGACTGAATTTGTAAATAATGACTCGCTGACAACAATAACGGAAGACAAGGATTGCTTGCACCCATCCCAGTTGTTCATCTTTCCCTTGGGGCTGGTTGATTAATGGGTACCTGGGTAAGGCTGGTGTGTGTGTGTGTGTGTGTATATATATATATATATATATATATATATATATATATATATATATATATATATTTCATATACATATATATATATATTTCATATGCGATAGCCATGGTCAGGACATTCAGTTACCCGTACAGTTTCATCTACCAAATAAAAGAATTAACTAACTCCAGCGGGTTACTTGGACTAACTTAAGATCCTTTAAAGCATTGTGTAAGGTTGGGATTATGGCTGGGAATGACAGATGACAATGCCCTATTGTGCAGATTCTCAGAAACGCTGATCTGGGCTCTTCTGAAATGACGTGAAAATGAAAACAGGAAGAACAATATCACGAGGACACGAAGAAATACCGTATAAACGCTGTATTTGGACAGTTCACCGGGTGTTATAAATAAAGGGAGGAAAATTAAGAAACCCAAAAACAGTACGAGGTAATTTTTGATAATTTTTTCTTATCGGGGACACCATTTTTGGAGAAATATTCGTAACTGAACCTTTTTCGTATGTTTCCGTATGTTTCATTCAGTTCATATGAATATTTTGTCTAGAAATGCCATATGTCTAGCTAACTTAAACGTATTGTGAAAGTAAAGTTATACACCACTTCTCCCGTGACAGGCGAACATTAGGCGAACATTCGGCCTTGGTTTTGGTATTTGGTGTGCATTGTGGCTGGTGTTAAGCGGCCGCTACTCAAGACCCTCATCTGCTGCTCAGGAACTCTGAGATCATGCTGCACGGAATTGTCTCCACCATGCATAGAAGTAGACCTTTTCTTTACCATAGTGCTGGCCTGTTTGGCCCAATACTTAAAAAAAAATCGCTGGTGGATCATTTTTTAGGATATTTTAATTCTTGTTTAGGTTTGTTGTTTGGGTCTTAGGCTTCTCAACTAACTGCCAAGGGCCTCCTTGCCCTCAGCGTCAATTTTCATCCACCAGCCGAAAGACCTTTGACACCTTCTTCAGGCGATAAGGGTAATTCTAAGACCCCTGAGGGTTCTTTCTATAAACAAAGCATATAGTTTGAACATCTTCGGGAAAGTTTTTAATTTCTTCATGTTGTCGTGACACTTTTCATATATTTATCGTAACGAAGCCTGATATATATATATATATATATATATATATATATATATATATATATATATATATATATATATATATATATATATATATCTTTTCTTTCAAACTATTTGCCATTTCCCGCGTTAGCGAGGTAGCGTTAAGAACGGAGAACTGGGCCTTTGAGGGAATGTCCTCACCTGGCCCCTTTCTCTGTTCCTTCTTTTGGGAAATCAAAAAAATAATGAGAGGGGAGGATTTCCAGCCCCCCCCCCCCCCCCCGCTCCCTCCCCTTTTAGTCGCCTTCAGCGACACGCAGGGAATACGTGGGAAGTATTCTTTCTCCCCTATCCCCAGGGATAATATATATATATATATATATATATATATATATATATATATATATATATATATATATATATATATGCTGCATAGGTTTTATTTCGTCGTGGCATACTTAAAAAGTTCGTAGTCGGGTTGTACTTCATGATGGCAAGGAACCTAGCATTTAAGCCTCTCAAGATTTTTAAAGGTTTGCCACTAAAACCTTGATCATTATTGTGTAACCGCCACTAAAACCTTGATCATTATTGTGTAACCGCCACTAAAACCTTGATCATTATTGTGTAACCGCCACTAAAACCTTGATCATTATTGTGTAACCGCCACTAAAACCTTGATCATTATTGTGTAACCGCCACTAAAACCTTGATCATTATTGTGTAACCGCCACTAAAACCTTGATCATTATTGTGTAACCGCCACTAAAACCTTGATCATTATTGTGTAACCGCCACTAAAACCTTGATCATTATTGTGTAACCGCCACTAAAACCTTGATCATTATTGTGTAACCGCCACTAAAACCTTGATCATTATTGTGTAACCGCCACTAAAACCTTGATCATTATTGTGTAACCGCCACTAAAACCTTGATCATTATTGTGTAACCGCCACTAAAACCTTGATCATTATTGTGTAACCGCCACTAAAACCTTGATCATTATTGTGTAACCGCCACTAAAACCTTGATCATTATTGTGTAACCGCCACTAAAACCTTGATCATTATTGTGTAACCGCCACTAAAACCTTGATCATTATTGTGTAACCGCCACTAAAACCTTGATCATTATTGTGTAACCGCCACTAAAACCTTGATCATTATTGTGTAACCGCCACTAAAGCCTTGATCATTATTGTGTAACCGCCACTAAAACCTTGATCATTATTGTGTAACCGCCACTAAAACCTTGATCATTATTGTGTAACCGCCACTAAAACCTTGATCATTATTGTGTAACCGCCACTAAAACCTTGATCATTATTGTGTAACCGCCACTAAAACCTTGATCATTATTGTGTAACCGCCACTAAAACCTTGATCATTATTGTGTAACCGCCACTAAAACCTTGATCATTATTGTGTAACCGCCACTAAAACCTTGATCATTATTGTGTAACCGCCACTAAAACCTTGATCATTATTGTGTAACCGCCACTAAAACCTTGATCATTATTATGTAACTTAACGTTGCCCTCCTCAAGGTTGAAGTTCTCACGCAGGAAGATTGTGTGGAGTAGATTTAGACTGTCGGGAAGACAGGGGAGCCTGATCGAAATGGAAATGTTGAAATGAACGTCCAGTCACTTCCCTGACGCGACTGGCATCAGAGCACGAGCGATCAAAACCTGAGGAGGGTTGAGGGCGTAGAAGTTAGGGTGTAGGACTCCATCCCATCCGAGATGAACGTTGGCTAGGCTTTCAGCGCAATGCAAGGCATCCCAACCAGAGAAGCAGAGCCTACCCCATGGGAAAGTCGAGAAAGAAACTACGCTAGGCTAACGTCTGAGCTTCTCCCTCAGTGCCAGAGTTGGCGTTTCGAAGGTGGGGGATAGAGGATGGGCGTGTCCAGTTAGAAGTAACAGAAATAAGATTGTGGTCAAAGGATCCTAATTGGGGGAGGGAGGGTGGTCAAGATGGGTGTACGAATAGTGGGAGTGTTCAGAGGGGGGAAAAAGAGGTCAAGAGTCTGAGAGGAATGGTCGTACGGTCGAGAATTCGATTAGGGTGTGTGATAGATTGTTCTTGGTGGTGGGTGGGTGAGAGAGAGAGAGAGAGAGAGAGAGAGAGAGAGAGAGAGAGAGAGAGAGAGAGAGAGAGAGAGTGTAGCAACGCATATTTCAACCATCATCAGAAGACAATCAAGGGGAGATATGATAATCTCAACTTTTATAGTAACACGATGGTGCGTTCATGGACACACCAACATAAAGCTAATGTTAGACTAGTGATCTAGGAATATAATTAGATTACAATATAAAGATAAAAGGCAAGGTGATGGGTTCCTGCGAGTCTAAAAGACCCTCCATGTACACATAGGTAATCACACACACATACACACACATTATATATATATATATATTTTTTTTTTTTTTTTTTTTTTATACTTTGTCGCTGTCTCCCGCGTTTGCGAGGTAGCGCAAGGAAACAGACGAAAGAAATGGCCCAACCCCCCCCATACACATGTACATACACACGTCCACACACGGAAATATACATACCTACACAGCTTTCCATGGTTTACCCCGGACGCTTCACATGCCTTGATTCAATCCACTGACAGCACGTCAACCCCTGTATACCACATCGCTCCAATTCAATCTATTCCTTGCCCTCCTTTCACCCTCCTGCATGTTCAGGCCCCGATCACACAAAATCCTTTTCACTCCATCTTTCCACCTCCAATTTGGTCTCCCTCTTCTCCTCGTTCCCTCCACCTCCGACACATATATCCTCTTGGTCAATCTTTCCTCACTCATTCTCTCCATGTGCCCAAACCATTTCAAAACACCCTCTTCTGCTCTCTCAACCACGCTCTTTTTATTTCCACACATCTCTCTTACCCTTACGTTACTTACTCGATCAAACCACCTCACACCACACATTGTCCTCAAACATCTCATTTCCAGCACATCCATCCTCCTGCGCACAACTCTATCCATAGCCCACGCCTCGCAACCATACAACATTGTTGGAACTACTATTCCTTCAAACATACCCATTTTTGCTTTCCGGGATAATGTTCTCGACTTCCACACATTTTTCAAGGCTCCCAAAATTTTCGCCCCCTCCCCCACCCTATGATCCACTTCCGCTTCCATGGTTCCATCCGCTGACAGATCCACTCCCAGATATCTAAAACACTTCACTTCCTCCAGTTTTTCACCATTCAAACTCACCTCCCAATTGACTTGACCCTCAACCCTACTGTACCTAATAACCTTGCTCTTATTCACATTTACTCTTAACTTTCTTCTTCCACACACTTTACCAAACTCCGTCACCAGCTTCTGCAGTTTCTCACATGAATCCGCCACCAGCGCTGTATCATCAGCGAACAACAACTGACTCACTTCCCAAGCTCTCTCATCCCCAACAGACTTCATACTTGCCCCTCTTTCCAAGACTCTTGCATTTACCTCCCTAACAACCCCATCCATAAACAAATTAAACAACCATGGAGACATCACACACCCCTGCCGCTAACCTACATTCACTGAGAACCAATCACTTTCCTCTCCTCCTACACGTACACATGCCTTACATCCTCGATAAAAACTTTTCACTGCTTCTAACAACTTGCCTCCCACACCATATATTCTTAATACCTTCCACAGAGCATCTCTATCAACTCTATCATATGCCTTCTCCAGATCCATAAATGCTACATACAAATCCATTTGCTTTTCTAAGTATTTCTCACATACATTCTTCAAAGCAAACACCTGATCCACACATCCTCTACCACTTCTGAAACCACACTGCTCTTCCCCAATCTGATGCTCTGTACATGCCTTCACCCTCTCAATCAATACCCTCCCATATAATTTACCAGGAATACTCAACAAACTTATACCTCTGTAATTTGAGCACTCACTCTTATCCCCTTTGCCTTTGTATATATATATATATATATATATATATATATATATATATATATATATATATATATATGATGCACACAGGGTATCTCAAAAAATGTATACCCACTTTGAATTTCTATTAAATCAGTGTCAGTCCAATTACATCCAAGATTTATAATTCAAATTAAAGAGTACAGATGTGTGATTATTTTGAAGTATCGCATGTGTTCAAGCTGCTCGCCGTTCTGGCCCCAGACACTGATGACATCGCAGTTCCATAGAGTAGCAAGCAGTATTAATCGGTTCAGTTGGGATCTGGGCAACCTCTCATCCAGTGGCTGCTTTTATCTCATCGATTGTTGTCGGTTTTGCCCGATCAACATGAGTATCTTTTAGGTGTGCCCATACGAAGAATCCGTTGGCGTGAGGTCTGGGGAGGGAAAGCGGGGGGGGGGGGGGGGGGGGTTATATTCAGTGCTACCTCTTCGCCCAATCCGGTAGATTTTCATCAAGATAGGACCTTATCTCACGATGGTAGTGGGAGGTGCTCCATCTTGTATTATAGATCTCGGATGTAGTGTAATTGACATGGTATTAAGAAAAATTCAAAGTGTGAATACATTTTCGTTTTGAGACTCCCTGTATTTATTTTACGTTCGGGGTAAACCATGGAAAGGTCTGTGTGGGGCCTGGCTGTGGATAGGGAGCTGTGGTTTCGATGCATTACACATGACAGCTCGTGTATGGGTCTGCGGAAACAACCTCTCCCCCGCCACACACACACACACACACACACACATAGATGTAGTGCAAATGAAGGCTCGCTTTCATAGAACACTTGATGCCCTTCAACAGCAAGGATTTCAATCCCTTACCATTTGTGTGGTTGCTGGGTACACAAAACACGCTGCTGTGCTGCCCATAACAATAGGAGAATGAGTATTCGAAGTCATTTTCTTATTCTTATGGGCATCATAATCGAGTGGTAAGTGTACCCAGCTACCACACAAATGGTACGAGGTTCGAACCTTGTTGTTGACGGACATTGTGAAATGTGTATATATATATATATATATATATATATATATATATATCCCTGGGGATAGGGGAGAAAGAATACCTTCCACATATTCCCTGCATGTCGTAAAAGGTGACGAAAAGTGCTCTAATTAGTCTTATACTTCATTTGTGTTTGGTGATAAACTGACAGTGGCGTAACACTAGTGTACTCTGTTAGGGATGCAGAAATGGAGTAAAGAGGCGCAGTTGTAGGAGCAAAGTTAAATGCTGGATGCTGCTGTGTTGGTGAAGGTGCAGAGGGTGAGGCAGGTTTCCCGTCGGGAGGTGTCGCTGCCGAGTCTAGTGTTTCTGATCGCAGCTGAGATACGTGTTTGATGTTCAAACTCCACTTTGTCCATTTTCCTGTTTTGTTGTGCGTAATTGTAGTCTTATTCTTTGGTTTGTTCCCTTAATTACCAAAGGATCAAAAACTTCCACTTCTCCATCAGGAAGAATAGAATTGGATTTCACCCCGTTATTCCGTACTTTTTTTCAAATTACAATATTTTCCTTTAACAAGTAGCCTTATGCACTTCTTTAACTTTCGCCTCAACTCCAATCTCTCCACATTTTTTTTTAATGTATTCCATTTTCTGCTTGATCTATGTACATATATATCTCGTTTCGTCTTAAATGATTCTTTTAAAACCCTGATTTATGGTAATATTTCACAGAGCGTAGCGTACCGTTCAGCAGCCGGGCTAGACGTCTAAACCAGTTGGACGCAGCAGCTCTCTCCGTCTCTCTCTGGTGTACGTGCGTTACCAATTCCGATCCACGCCTCGCCGTTTTCGTTCGTCCTTCTTTCTCTCGGTATAAGATATTACTTCAGAGTCTGTTCCCGAGAGGTGGGTGGCGTGCCTGGCTCTCGGCCACAAGCCAGGCCTTGAAGTACTCGTCAAGCCACTCCCTCACATGATGGCTGTTTAGATATGCAACTCACCGGCGAGACTGTGTGATATCTATTTCTTTCCTCACACCGCACGGTTCTAGGAAGCTTTACCACCCTCCTTAAAACCCTTGAGCACGACGGAATAACCTTTCGGTACAGTAGCTTGCTTGATCTCCAGGGGCGTGGCCATCAGCACCCAAGGGTCGTATCCTCGTGCCCAAGGAACATTCGACCTGACACATAGCAAAAGGCAAAAGCTTTCCATCTTTATTTTTTTTGAATTGCTCTTTTTTTATTATTGGTCTGGATGAGGACTTCCGTCGTTAGCTGAACACTTTGTTGTGAGAATTAATTCATTAGTATATCTTTTGAAAAAGTATAGAACATCATTATCCCTGGGCCCGTACCTGAGCATCTAACACTTTCTATTGGCCCGTAACTGAGCATAAAGTCGCTCAGTTATGCTTAGTTTTATCGTACAGGTCAGAGATAAATACTTGATAACTGAGTGACGCCAGAGCTTAATCTTGTGTCGTACGACTGAAGGTTATTGTGGAGTAGGGTGTGTAGCTCGGGGGGTACTGTGGTCCAAGGCCTATGAGAGGGGGGGAGCAGGGGGTACATCGTACCCGGGCCCGGGAATTTATTCGGATCTCGGAAAATGTTTACATGTGTTGAAGACTAGCATTCACATTTTGTGTGAGCCTACAAAAGTTGAAATATTCTTAAAGCCCATGGCATAAAACCGTGGTGGATGAAATCAGGATGACTAATGGAGAAGTGAAGGGGACCCGAAAGAAACCTTGTATCCCGTGTGATAAGATTCTACTACTCAGAGACCGACATGTTATCCGCCGCCACGCTCGTGATGGCGGCGTCCTTATCCTCTCGATCGCTGTGGCCTCCACCCCCCCCCCCCCCCCTCCCCAGCTGTACCATGACAGTACCTCACTCACCTAATTCCTTCGTAATTGTCGCAAGTTCACCTTTCCCGACGTCTCTTATAACTCGAACTGTAATGGCAATGATTGTTGACTGGCCATCAACATCAGAGACAAAGATGTAGTCGGTGGTGCAGGTGAGGGTAGCGGGGTGATGCAGTACAGGCTAGCTGCCTGGGCCTGGCCTCGTAACGGCTGTGGATGCTACCCAAGTGTTTCCAACTACACACGTTTGCCTCTTATTTGTAACAATAGAGGAGAGTACCACGTTAAAGAAGAATATAATGTAATCTATATATTTAGCCTATAAATATTCATTTGACGTGTGGAGGAACTTTTGTAAAAGTTTACAGCCTCGCCCACCAAACCAACAACAGTTGCAGAACAAGGCGAACGTCATTTGATTTGTGTTATAAATAACTTGACTCCTTTAACGCCGCCGCTGCGATCTTTGGGCACGACTCGACGACCCTTGAGAATAACTGTACAACTCTTAGGTATGATGGCTCCTGCATACGGGTCAGAACAAATGCCATGCCATCATACTTAAGGATCATTTATTGTGTTCAAGGGAGTGTGACGCCCATATGTCTGTATGTAAGAAGATCAGAAAAAATTGTCATGAAGGTAATGGCAAGAAAAACAAGTGTAAAGCAAGCGTAAAGGGCTATCACTGATTATATTATTATGGGTAATGCTTCTACAGGGACACACTGATAATTGTGGTGCTAGTCCCCACCGTTACATGAGGCCAGCCAAGCCATCTGTGGATTCCCTTTAACCTATAAACATTGAGATGTGCCTGAGCTAGCGACTTGACTGGTCTGTCACAAGGTTACACAATATGATGTTTGTCGTTTCTTGTCAAATGTTGAGATTGAATGCTTTCCCCTCTATCCTTATCGAGATACTGTTATCAACGATTGACGCAGTTCGTTGAATTTATTGTCAGCATGGAAAAGATACCCTATCTTGTACCCTTTGCGCTGTCTTCCACTTCCCTGCTACCTTTACTTAGTAACAGGAGAAAGAATGTGGTGTTGAGCGCAGTCATATATATATATATATATATATATATATATATATATATATATATATATATATATATATATATATATATATATACCCCTAAGAAAGGATGAACAGTTGTGTTGACTAGGACCGGCTGCTGGAACCCAAGATTCGAACTCGTGGGCTCGACTCGGGATGGCCCGTGAATGCATCACGGTCAGCGACGCTAACCGCTCCTCCATAGAGGTCCATTCAAACGTACAGAGTTGTACACGGTTGTTTTTTCCGACAAATTGACTGGCTTCTTTCCAGACGCTGGCCCTAAACGTTACTCACCTGAGGTAAAGGAAGGAGGTCGGTACACAGCTTCTGCGTTCTGCTTCATGGCCACAGTGTCACGACCCTTGAGCACGGCGGTACGACTCATGGATATGATTGGCCTGAACTTTCGCCTGACTGGTGAGATTAAAATCCAGGTCATCGTACTGACGCGGTGTATTATCGTGCTCAAGAGTTGTACCACCGCACTTAAGGGTCATTCCATCGTACTCAAGAGTCGTACCATCGTGCTTAAGGGTCACGCCGTCGTGCTCAAGAGTCGTACTGTCGTGCTCCAGGGTCCAATCATCGTGCTCGGATCGTACCATCGTGCTTAAGAGTCGTACCACCGTGCTCAAGGATCTTTCCATGGTGCTCAAAAGTCGTACCAATCGTGCTCAAGGGTCGTTCCATCGTGCTTAATGGTCATACTGTCGTGCTCAAGGGTCGATCCATAAAGCTCAATGAGATAAAAGACAAATGGGTAATACTAACGATCCACTTCAAAGTCGTCTTACGACCACTCTCTAGAGTATTCCAGAACACGTACAGAACTGTTATGTTGAATGAAATCAGATGTTTTGGGGAGGTTCACGAGTATGGCAAGGTTACATTGTCGCTCACCAAAGCTATACTTTACAACAACAGTAAGCATTTTTGGGTTGTGGGTCCTGGATTTTGCCCGTCACATAACTGGTTTTGGAACTTGGCAGCCATTTTTAGTTTTGATGAGACTTCCGTGCCCCTCACAACTACACTACAACCCTCTCTTCCATCGTTACAAATTTTCGCTCATTCCCAATCCCTTACAATCCTTCCTTCACTCCTATTTCTTTTCAGTCAATAAAAACACCTTAACCATGGACACGTCTCCGTCAAGTGTGCCTTCACGTCGCTTGCTGTTTAGTAGCTATTCACCAATGACTGTATTCAGTGCCTGCTATACTGTGTTGCAATGCAGTTTTGTACTGGGATGTAACAAATTGGGTGAGACTAGTGATTCTAGCTCCTCAATATGCCTCAGGCGATCATTTTGGGAATTTTGCGTCTGAGCGCTGTATGTCCCCACCTGTGCTTCAAGAGAGTTGTCTCTTACATGTCTAAGGAAGAGAAAACCCGAATTCTCGGCTGGAAGTAAGAAAATATGGGTACGCATGTGATTACTAGGTGTACTGTGTGCCCAGGCGGCTGCTTCCTGCATACGTCATCAGTGCGTCGCCTCATAGATGAAGACCCTGTGAACTTAAAACATGGACTTAAGATGCTTTAAGGCCAAAGGAGAGATGACAGAGTACTAAAATGTAGGAGTGAAACGCCGTTGAAAATTCATCACTTGCTCGAATCAAAGAGTAAGTATATTTGGAAATTAAATTGTTTGACAGTATGTGGTGTGAGGTGGTTTGATCGAGTAAGTTATGAAAGGGTGAGAGATATGTGTGGAAATAGTAATAAAGTGTGGTTGAGAGAGCTGAAGAGGATGTGTTGAAATGGTTTGAGCATTTAGAGAGGAGTGAGGAAATGTTTACAAAGAGGATATGTACGTGAAAAAAATAGAGGGAACAATGAAAAGCGGGAGATCAAATTGGAGGTGGAAGGATAGAGTGAAAAAGATTTTGAGCGATCATGGCCTGAACATGCAGGAGGATGAAAGGCGTGCACGGAATGGAGTGAATTGAAACGATGTGGTATATTGGGGTCAACTTGTCGTCAGTGGACTGAACCAGAGCATGCGAAACGTCCGGGGTAAACCATGGAAAGGTCTGTGGGTCTCGGATGTAGATAGGAAGCTGTGGTTTCGGTGCATCGCACATGACATCTTGTGTATGGATATGAGCGGATATGGCCTTTCTTCGTCCGTTTCCTGGTGCTGCCTTGCTGACGCAGGGGTTGGCGATGCTGTTTTCCGTGGAGCGGGACGGCGCCGAGAATGGATGAAGGCGAACAAATATGAAAATGTACGTGTATATATGTATATGTATGTATTTATATACCGTGGTGTGTGTGTGTGTGTGTGTGTGTGTGTGTGTGTGTGTGTTCGTCTGTTTCCTGGCGCAACCTTGCTAACGCGGGAAGCGGTGATCAAGGATAGGGGAAAACGATTTTTTTCCTTATTGACGGGAAAATGTTGAGGATATTTCACGTTTCAACTTGTCACTTAACGCTTTAGAAGTGTAGACCTAAGCAGAATTATGCCTAGTTGTGACGCTTATGGCATTACAGCCACCGGATGTGACGTCACGAGGCAAATGTATTGTTGTCTGTTGGTGTTGACAGGACGTGCACTGCTGCTGCTGCTGCTGCTTAGGATGTTCGCCGTGCATAACGCTGGTCCTGCACTTCCACTGAACTCCTTTGCTTTCAGGGAAACCTGTGGAACTATTAGATCCATCCTTCCAGATGCCAGTTCGTGAATCTGCAACGAAGAAAGGCGAGCTTCTTTTGGACGGAGAGATTAATGATTAACTAAACTTTAAGTAATAGCCAGAAGAGACAGCGAGCGTGATGTGTTGCAATCCTCGCCAAACAGATCACCGCTGATGATGTTTTGTGAGTTTGGTTAGCGCGTGATGATAGCTTTCATAGCTAAGGAGAGTGTGTGAAAGGAGGAAGCTGAGAGTGAATGTGAACTAACGCAGGCCAGAGGGTTAGGTAAGGTGGGGGTGTGAATTTGAATGGAAAAATTTTAGGGGAAATGGAGTGCTTTAGATACGTAGGAGTGAATGGCAGTGAAAGAAACCGTGAAAGCGGTGAGTCATAGGGTAGGTGAGGGGGCGAATGTTCTGGAAGCATTGAGGAATGTGTGGAAAAGATAGAGCGTTATTTGGAAGGGCGAAGGTATAGTAGTCCCAGCGTTGCTGTATGGATGCGAGGCATGGGCTGTTGATAGAAATGTGGGGAGAGGGTTGGATATGTTGGGAAAGATTTGTTTAAGGCCAGTATGAGGTAGGTTGATCGAGTTAGTAATAAGAGGGTTGAAGACAGTTGCGGAGTTAAGAGAGAGCTGAGGAGGGTATGCTGAAATGTTTTGGTCATATGGAGAGAACGAGTGAAGAGAGGTTGACAAAGAGGATATATATATATATATATATATATATATATATATATATATATATATATATATATATATATATATATATATATATATCCCTAGGGATAGGGGAGAAAGAATACTTCCCACGTATTCCCTGCGTGTCGTATAAGGCGACTAATGGGGGAGGGAGCGGGAGGCTGGAAATCCTCCCCTCTCGCTTTTTTTTTTTTTTTTTTGATTTTCCAAAAGAAGGAACAGAGAAGGGGGCCAGGTGAGAATATTCCCTCAAAGGTACAGTCCTCTGTTCTTAACGCTACCTTGCTAACGCGGGAAATAGCGAATAGTATGAAAGAAATATGTATATATATATATATATATATATATATATATATATATATATATATATAGCGGGGGGCCAGAAATCCTCCCCTCCTTGTATTAACTTTCTAAAATGGGAAACAGAAGAAGGAGTCACGCGGGGAGTGCTCATCCTCCTCGAAGGCTCAGAGTGGGGTGCCTAAATGTGTGTGGATGTAACCAAGATGTGAAAAAAGGAGAGATAGGTAGTATGTTTGAGGAAAGGAACCTGGACGTTTTGGCTCTAAGTGAAACGAAGCTCAAGGGTAAAGGGGAAGAGTGGTTTGGGAATGTCTGGGGAGTAAAGCCAGGGGTTAGTGAGAGGACAAGAGCAAGGGAAGGAGTAGCAATACTCCTGAAACAGGAGTTGTGGGAGTATGTGATAGAGTGTAAGAAAGTAAATTCTCGATTAATATGGGTAAAACTGAAAGTTGATGGAGAGAGGTGGGTGATTATTGGTGCATATGCACCTGGGCATGAGAAGAAAGATCATGAGAGGCAAGTGTTTTGGGAGCAGCTGAATGAGTGTGTTAGTGGTTTTGATGCACGAGACCGGGTCATAGTGATGGGTGATTTGAATGCAAAGGTGAGTAATGTGGCAGTTGAGGGAATAATTGGTATACATGGGGTGTTCAGTGTTGTAAATGGAAATGGTGAAGAGCTTGTAGATTTATGTGCTGAAAAAGGACTGATGATTGGGAATACCTGGTTTAAAAAGCGAGATATACATAAGTATACTTATGTAAGTAGGAGAGATGGCCAGAGAGCGTTATTGGATTACGTGTTAATTGACAGGCGTGCGAAAGAGAGACTTTTGGATGTTAATGTGCTGAGAGGTGCAACTGGAGGGATGTCTGATCATTATCTTGTGGAGGCTAAGGTGAAGATTTGTATGGGTTTTCAGAAAAGAAGAGTGAATGTTGGGGTGAAGAGGGTGGTGAGAGTAAGTGAGCTTGAGAAGGAGACCTGTGTGAGGAAGTACCAGGAGAGACTGAGTACAGAATGGAAAAAGGTGAGAACAATGGAAGTAAGGGGAGTGGGGGAGGAATGGGATATATTTAGGGAATCAGTGATGGATTGCGCAAAAGATGCTTGTGGCATGAGAAGAGTGGGAGGTGGGTTGATTAGAAAGGGTAGTGAGTGGTGGGATGAAGAAGTAAGAGTATTAGTGAAAGAGAAGAGAGAGGCATTTGGACGATTTTTGCAGGGAAAAAATGCAATTGAGTGGGAGATGTATAAAAGAAAGAGACAGGAGGTCAAGAGAAAGGTGCAAGAGGTGAAAAAAGGGCAAATGAGAGTTGGGGTGAGAGAGTATCATTAAATTTTAGGGAGAATAAAAAGATGTCCTGGAAGGAGGTAAATAAAGTGCGTAAGACAAGGGAGCAAATGGGAACTTCGGTGAAGGGCGCAAGTGGGGAGGTGAAAACAAGTAGTGGTGATGTGAGGAGATGGAGTGAGTATTTTGAAGGTTTGTTGAATGTGTTTGATGATAGAGTGGCAGATATAGGGTGTTTTGGTCGAGGTGGTGTGCAAAGTGAGAGGGTTAGGGAAAATGATTTGGTAAACAGAGAAGAGGTAGTGAAAGCTTTGCGGAAGATGAAAGCCGGCAAGGCAGCAGGTTTGGATGGTATTGCAGTGGAATTTATTAAAAAAGGGGGTGACTGTATTGTTGACTGGTTGGTAAGGTTATTTAATGTATGTATGACTCATGGTGAGGTGCCTGAGGATTGGCGGAATGCGTGCATAGTGCCATTGTACAAAGGCAAAGGGGATAAGAGTGAGTGCTCAAATTACAGAGGTATAAGTTTGTTGAGTATTCCTGGTAAATTATATGGGAGGGTATTGATTGAGAGGGTGAAGGCATGTACAGAGCATCAGATTGGGGAAGAGCAGTGTGGTTTCAGAAGTGGTAGAGGATGTGTGGATCAGGTGTTTGCTTTGAAGAATGTATGTGAGAAATACTTAGAAAAGCAAATGGATTTGTATGTAGCATTTATGGATCTGGAGAAGGCATATGATAGAGTTGATAGAGATGCTCTGTGGAAGGTATTAAGAATATATGGTGTGGGAGGAAAGTTGTTAGAAGCAGTGAAAAGTTTTTATCGAGGATGTAAGGCATGTGTACGTGTAGGAAGAGAGGAAAGTGATTGGTTCTCAGTGAATGTAGGTTTGCGGCAGGGGTGTGTGATGTCTCCATGGTTGTTTAATTTGTTTATGGATGGGGTTGTTAGGGAGGTGAATGCAAGAGTTTTGGAAAGAGGGGCAAGTATGAAGTCTGTTGGGTATGAGAGAGCTTGGGAAGTGAGTCAGTTGTTGTTCGCTGATGATACAGCGCTGGTGGCTGATTCATGTGAGAAACTGCAGAAGCTGGTGACTGAGTTTGGAAAAGTGTGTGGAAGAAGAAAGTTAAGAGTAAATGTGAATAAGAGCAAGGTTATTAGGTACAGTATGGTTGAGGGTCAAGTCAATTGGGAGGTGAGTTTGAATGGAGAAAAACTGGAGGAAGTGAAGTGTTTTAGATATCTGGGAGTGGATCTGGCAGCGGATGGAACCATGGAAGCGGAAGTGGATCATAGGGTGGGGGAGGGGGCGAAAATCCTGGGGGCCTTGAAGAATGTGTGGAAGTCGAGAACATTATCTCGGAAAGCAAAAATGGGTATGTTTGAAGGAATAGTGGTTCCAACAATGTTGTATGGTTGCGAGGCGTGGGCTATGGATAGAGTTGTGCGCAGGAGGATGGATGTGCTGGGAATGAGATGTTTGAGGACAATGTGTGGTGTGAGGTGGTTTGATCGAGTGAGTAACGTAAGGGTAAGAGAGATGTGTGGAAATAAAAAGAGCATGGTTGAGAGAGCAGAAGAGGGTGTTTTGAAGTGGTTTGGGCACATGGAGAGAATGAGTGAGGAAAGATTGACCAAGAGGATATATGTGTCGGAGGTGGAGGGAACAAGGAGAAGAGGGAGACCAAATTGGAGGTGGAAAGATGTAGTGAAAGGATTTTGTGTGATCGGGGCCTGAACATGCAGGAGGGTGAAAGGAGGGCAAGGAATAGTGAATTGGAGCGATGTGGTATACCGGGGTTGACGTGCTGTCAGTGGATTGAAGCAGGGCATGTGAAGCGTCTGGGGTAAACCATGGAAAGCTGTGTAGGTATGTATATTTGCGTGTGTGGACGTATGTATATACATGTGTATGGGGGGGGGGGGGGGGGTTGGGCCATTTCTTTCGTCTGTTTCCTTGCGCTACCTCGCAAACGCGGGAGACAGCGACAAAGTATAATAATAAAAATAAATAATATATATATATATATATATATATATATATATATATATATATATATATATATATATGGATGGAGATGGAGTGAGTATTTTGAAGGTTTGTTGAATGTATTTGATGATAGAGTGGCAGATATAGGGTGTTTTGGTCGAGTCGGTGTGCAAAGTGAGAGGGTTAGGGAAAATGATTTGGTAAACAGAGAAGAGGTAGTAAAAGCTTTGCGGAAGATGAAAGCCGGCAAGGCAGCAGGTTTGGATGGTATTGCAGTGGAATTTATTAAAAAGGGAGGTGACTGTATTGTTGACTGGTTGGTAAGGTTATTTAATGTATGTATGACTCATGGTGAGGTGCCTGAGGATTGGCGGAATGCGTGCATAGTGCCATTGTACAAATGCAAAGGGGATAAGAGTGAGTGCTCAAATTACAGAGGTATAAGTTTGTTGAGTATTCCTGGTAAATTATATGGGAGGGTATTGATTGAGAGGGTGAAGGCATGTACAGAGCATCAGATTGGGGAAGAGCAGTGTGGTTTCAGAAGTGGTAGAGGATGTGTGGATCAGGTGTTTGCTTTGAAGAATGTATGTGAGAAATACTTAGAAAAGCAAATGGATTTGTATGTAGCATTTATGGATCTGGAGAAGGCATATGATAGAGTTGATAGAGATGATCTGTGGAAGGTATTAAAAATATATGGTGTGGGAGGCAAGTTGTTAGAAGCAGTGAAAAGTTTTTATCGAGGATGTAAGGCATGTGTACGTGTAGGAAGAGAGGAAAGTGATTGGTTCTCAGTGAATGTAGGTTTGCGGCAGGGGTGTGTGATGTCTCCATGGTTGTTTAATTTGTTTATGGATGGGGTTGTTAGGGAGGTGAATGCAAGAGTTTTGGAAAGAGGGGCAAGTATGAAGTCTGTTGGGGATGAGAGAGCTTGGGAAGTGAGTCAGTTGTTGTTCGCTGATGATACAGCGCTGGTGGCTGATTCATGTGAGAAACTGCAGAAGCTGGTGACTGAGTTTGGTAAAGTGTGTGAAAGAAGAAAGTTAAGAGTAAATGTGAATAAGAGCAAGGTTATTAGGTACAGTAGGGTTGAGGGTCAAGTCAATTAGGAGGTGAGTTTGAATGGAGAAAAACTGGAGGAAGTGAAGTGTTTTAGATATCTGGGAGTGGATCTGGCAGCGGATGGAACCATGGAAGCGGAAGTGGATCATAGGGTGGGGGAGGGGGCGAAAATTCTAGGGGCCTTGAAGAATGTGTGGAAGTCGAGAACATTATCTCGGAAAGCAAAAATGGGTATGTTTGAAGGAATAGTGGTTCCAACAATGTTGTATGGTTGCGAGGCGTGGGCTATGGATAGAGTTGTGCGCAGGGGGATGGATGTGCTGGAAATGAGATGTTTGAGGACAATGTGTGGTGTGAGGTGGTTTGATCGAGTAAGTAACGTAAGGGTAAGAGAGATGTGTGGAAATAAAAAGAGCGTGGTTGAGAGAGCAGAAGAGGGTGTTTTGAAATGGTTTGGGCACATGGAGAGAATGACGAGGAAAGATTGACCAAGAGGATATATGTGTCGGAGGTGGAGGGAACGAGGAGAAGAGGGAGACCAAATTGGAGGTGGAAAGATGGAGTGAAAAAGATTTTGTGTGATCGGGGCCTGAACATGCAGGAGGGTGAAAGGAGGGCAAGGAATAGAGTGAATTGGAGCGATGTGGTATACCGGGGTTGACGTGCTGTCAGTGGATTGAAGCAAGGCATGTGAAGCGTCTGGGGTAAACCATGGAAAGCTGTGTAGGTATGTATATTTGCGTGTGTGGACGTATGTATATACATGTGTATGGGGGGGGGCCATTTCTTTCGTCTGTTTCCTTGCGCTACCTCGCAAACGCGGGAGACAGCGACAAAGTATAATAAAAAAAATAAATATATAAATATATATATATATATATATATATATATATATATATATATATATATATATATATATATATATATATATATATATATTATCCCTGGGGATAGGGGATTAAGAATACTTCCCACGTATTCCCTGCGTGTCGTAGAAGGCGACTAAAAGGGGAGGGAGCGGGGGGCTGGAAATCCTCCCCTCTCGTTTTTTTTTTTTAAATTTTCCAAAAGAAGGAACAGAGGGGGCCAGTTGAGGATATTCCAAAAAAGGCCCAGTCCTCTGTTCTTAGCGCTACCTCGCTAACGCGGGAAATGGCGAATAGTTTAAAAAAGAAATATATATATATATATATATATATATATATATATATATATATATATATATATATATATATATATATATATATCTTTCTGTATATGTCACGAAAACATGCATCCTTTCTGGTGGATTGGGGTGGTTGATGGTGGATAGGGGAGTGGGTGGGGTTGTTGGTAGATGGGGAGGGTATTTTGGTTTCCCCCAGTCAACATCCCGCCACCGGAATATATATGCCGAGGGTATATAAGCGTGCCGAAGGTCGGCTTTACAGAGGACCCTTACCCCATATGATACTTGTTGTGCTGCTGTTCATATAGTTATAAAGGCACAGACCAAAGATTTAGTTATAGGAACTTTGGTACAGACCCATCCTGTACTGTGCACATTTCTTTGTACTGAGTACGTGGGTATCATAATCCATCTCTTTGACTTGGCCCAGTCTTTCCTAGAAAGAATGGAGCTGTGAAAGGGATGATCCAGGTTGGATAAAGGGAGGATCCAGGTTGGATGAAGGGAGGAGCCAGGTTGGATGAAGGGAGGAGCCAAGTTGGATGATGGGAGGATAAACAGATGGGTTGACTGTGGACCGACTTCCGTAACCAGGATTCGAACCTATGCAGCTAACACCGGGCGTCCCAAGTTACTAAATATAATGTCCACATATACCTTCCAATGGAGGTCTGACATCTCCTACCTTTGTATTGTAGGATCCAGCCGCAGGGCAGGTGTCGTGAGCCTAATAAGGGACGTTTACTGCTTAACACCCCAATAGAATACCAGTGCCACATTGCAAGGTATATTTTCCCCTCGTCTCATTCCTGCCGGCAGATGAGCCGGAGGGAGAGGTGGGTGCCATCTGCTTTGCCATCCTGTTTCTTTCACTATAGATTATTTTCATTTACGGATAATCTCGTTAGGGACCACCAGGTCTCCTGTTATCTAGTCCTTCCCGAGTGCATGTAAGTTTGCAAAGTGCCCGTAATGTATTGCCCGCGCCAGAGCATTGTGGGGTAATAGATTAATAGACCATCTCGCTAACTAGCTGAGCAGCCAACCACTCAACTAACTAACTAACTTGTAAGTAAACGCGGTGTCCAGAAGGCTGCTTTGTTCTGTCCATATTCAGAGGTTTAGCGATCGGGCAACGGCAGCCGGCGGTACGATGTTAACATGTGCAACTGACTTCTAGGAATTGGATCAAGGGCCAGGCCATCAGACTAAAGAGTCGTACCGTCGTGCTCAAGGGTCGTACCGCCGTGCACAAGGGTCGTACCGTCGTGCTGGACAAGGTAATGATGACATCGGCTCAAAATTATGTTATTATTCATAACAGTGATAATATTAAATCTGTCTTGTTAAGACCATCATTATGGTTGTTTGTCGTCGGATGTGTTCATGTAGTTCCCAGAATTACTGCAATGGCGGACTCGCCTCTTTTCAAGAGTTATCGACTGTTGTTATGGTTGTTTGTTGACGATGCGCCGGTGGATTGCAGAGGGTTTTTACCCTGTTATCCAGCCATAGAAAGCGATGTAATTGGGTGAATCTTGGTCAATAGTACCATTAAAATGGAATCGAGGTAATCCTTTTGTAAGAGACTATAGTGAGTGAGGTAGGGGTTGGCGCAAGCGGCCCGCGCGTCATAATGCAGCCTAGCTGGGCGCTGACCTCAACCACGGCTCCGCCCATCGTCTTATCTACAGATATGTCTCCTCACGCACGCACTTGCTCTAGACGTATCCACTTGAGAAGGGTTGATTTTTTTTTTTCATTCTTCAGTTCCTTACATAACTGGTACCCTCGAGTTCTTTGTGTGTGTGTGTGTGTGTGTGTGTGTGTACTCCCAGCAGGTGTTCGTTGACAGAGGCTCTGGGTTAGCGACAATTGTTCCTCATTTTTCTCAGCCGTGTCACTTGCGTTGTACCACACAATTCCCGCCCATATTTTGTTGTTGTTGTTGTTGTTGTCATGTCTGACTTTGGAAGATGTTTACTGTGAGTTGATCAGATGTGGTTACCTGTTTGTGCTAACCCTTGACGTCCCGTCTCTCATCCTTGTCGTCTGATGATTGAGCTGGCCGGTGGGTGGTAGTCCCTTTTACGTCCTTTTGGCTCGACTTGTTCACCGAGTCTTCAGCTGTTGAATTCAGGAATGTCTCCTCGTGTCCCTCGGTGCAGAAGACGGGTTGCTCACAAATTAAGTTTTTGAAATTCAAAATTCACCAGGTTCCGCCCACTCCTCTATCTTGTGCTCGACATGAATGCACCTTATTAACACCGATCTGAGGGTAGAACACTGTCTTTGTGTGTGTGTGTGTGTGTGTGTGTGTGTGTGTGTGTGTGTGTGTGTGTTTATCTATATATTCATCTATTCCTGTATCTATGTATCTATCTATATTTCTCTATTTTCCCCCTTCCATGCCTGATCCCGTTTCCCGCGTTAGCCATACGAAGAAAGGCCGCATCTGCTCGCATCCATTCTCTAGCTGTCATAAGTAATGCACTGAAACCACAGCTCCCTGTCCACATCCAGGCTCCACAGACCTTTCCATGGTTTACCACAAGACGTTTCACATGTTCTTGTTCAATCCATTGGCAAACCGTCGGCCCCGGTATACCACATCGTTCCAATTCACTATTCCTTGTACGCCTTTCACCCTCCTGTAAGTTCAGGCCCCGATCACTCAAAATCTTTTTAACTGCATCCTTCCATCTTCAATTTGGTCTTGCTGTTGTCCTTGTTCCCTCTACTGCTGCATATATCCTTTTTTCTAACCTTTTCTTACTCATTCTGTTCATATATCGAAATTATTTTAGCAAACACTCTTCTGCTCTCTTAACCACACCACTGGGCTCCCGCCTGTCACGCAGGGGTCCCAGGTTCGAGCCTGGCTGTTGGAAGTTTGTATGTTCTATGGAAGTGCGTGTTCATATGCACTATGTTCGTATTCAAATACCTCCGTGTTGTGCAGTTAGGTTCAAGAGCAGCTGTCTGCTGGTTGTGTGAGCCAGTTGGGATTTGACTGGTCTAGACCCCCGTTGCTAACCAACGTGAGACGAAGGGTATTCGATTGCATAGTATTCGAGTAGTCATTTCCTTAGGAGCGTTCATAACCTTGCGGTAGCGCTCCCGCCTGTTACGCAGGGGTCCCAGGTTCAAACCTGGCTGTTGGAGGTTTGGAAGCGGAAGTGGGTCACAGGGTTGGGGAGGGGGGGCGAAGGTTCTGGGAGAGTTGAAGAATGTGTGGAAGGCGAGAACGTTATGTCGGAGAGCAAAAATGGGTATGTTTGAAGGAATAGTGGTTCCAACAATATGAATGCGAGGCATGGGCTATAGATAGGGTTGTGCACAGGAGGGTGGATGTGTTGGAAATGAAATGTCTTAGGACAGTATATGGTGTGAGGTGGTTTGATCGAGTAATTAATGATAGGAGGATTGACAGACACGAGGAGAAGCTAATGCACAGTGTAGTAAGTGATGTGTTTTGTGTGGGGCACAAGAGGTTGTTGTGAGCGCCTCAGGTGGCCGCTCTTGACAACAGTGGCGCTTCTTGTTTGTCACTTGTTTTTCTCGCTCTCTTTTTTCCTCTGATGCGTTTTTCCGCTCATTTCACCTGGGCGATACCACTTCCCACTGCCGGCCGCTGCCGCTGCAGTTATCAGGGGCGTTGCACACCTTCAGGGGAGATGAAATATATATGTATGTCATTGAAAAGAAAAATCGTGATATCACAAAGGCATTCTTGTTTCGCTTGCAGGAGATGGAGAGACGTTTAATTACGAAGTGAAACTTTAGAAATACGAATCCTAAAACACTCCTTTATTCGAAAAATATCAACAGAAACGCCATAGTCAAGAGTACATGAAAGTTACCAAAATTTTAGACCTTCTTGAGTGGAAAATACTTTGGATTAGTTTATCACCAGAGCTGGACAGTCACTAATAACTTGCTTTCTCATTTGTCAGTGGTTTCTTTGTTGAGATGATTAACTGTTCTACCTGTTGCTTGGCTGGCATTTCCTCCAGGCCAGGAGATGGAGGGTTCCACACCCTCAGTACGTGGAGGTGGGGTGAACTCGGTGAACTAGAGTTCTCCAGACGCTGCTGTAGGCGAGGTTGACAAGTCATGGGGTTGCTTATAGCACAGGGGACATGACCCTCACACACTGACACATCACCAAGAGATGGTAGACACCCATGGTTCAGGTGTCGTCCAGAGGTACAGAGGCCCCTAGACAGCACGACTCTTGAGCACGGCGGTAAGGTTCCCTGAGCCAGACGGTACGACCTTTCGGTGTAGTGGCGTAGACTTCGACCTAGCTATTAAGGGTCAGGTTTAAAGGTCACGCCAACACATCAAGTGGTTGTGATGTGTGTGGTACCCATGGTCATCCAAGTGAGTGTGGTGTGTGGTACCCATGGTCATCCAAGTGAGTGTGGTGTGTGGTACCCATGGTCATGCAGGTGAGTGTGATGTGTGGTACTCATGGTCATGCAGGTGGTGTGGTGTGTGGTACACATAGTCATCCAAGTGAGTGTGGTGTGTGGTACCCATGGTCATGCAGGTGAGTGTGATGTGTGGTACTCATGGTCATGCAGGTGGTGTGGTGTGTGGTACACATAGTCATCCAAGTGGGTGTGGTACCCATGGTCATGCAGGTGAGTGTGGTGTGTGGTACCCATGGTCATGCAGGTGAGTGTGGTGTGTGGTACCCATGGTCATGCAGGTGAGTGTGATGTGTGGTACCCATGGTCTTGCAGGTGAGTGTGGTGTGTGGTACTGATGGTCATGCAGGTGGTGTGGTGTGTGGTACCCATGGGCTGGGCCTCGCCCATCATCCAATAGAACATGGTCCCTCATCTGTTCCCCCTCACCCACCTTGCGTAACTCGGCTGCGTCTTCAACCCTCGCCATGGCCGACCACCCGACCTTTGACCTCTGGCTACTCCCACGGCACTTCAGGTCACGGCCGATATGCTTGCCATGGTTACGACACCTGACACGTCTCCCTCACCTTTTTGTTCAACATCGTTCGCTTCCTCCACTATCGCCCTGGATCATCTGCTTCCTTGATACACTGACCTCTCTCTGACCTTCTTCATTGTACATGGTATGCGGGGCGTACGAGGATGTACGTGCGTGAGTGTACAGTGTACAGGGTTCATGGTGCATCCCCACCTCCACCACACCTGCTGTCAACAAGTACTTTCCCTCTGTTATCATCGTGGCAGTGATAAGGAGTGATAAGAAATGATGTACATTATGACCTGGCTGCTCTGACAGTGTCACATGACAGTGTTGGTTACGCCGCCAGTGTCATATACACTCAGTGTGGATGATTTACCCCCAGGGGTTGTGGTGGGAGAGATCACATGTGTTTTCAAACCACCACGAGGGTTTGACCCTTGGGTCTAATGATCTGCCTGACCTTTGAAATAGCCCATGAAGGGCAGGTCAAAGGTCACGCCATCCTACTCAGGGGTTATAACCTTTGTGCTCAAGGGGTTAGATGATAATACTCTAGCCCTTCCCGAGGTAGGCACACTGGTGGCACATACAGCTCAGCATATACGGTAGCTTACATTGGCATTATTGAGCACACTGAATCAGCTTGTACTCCTAACAAAAAACTGTCCTTTCATTTTTGTGTTAGACAGGTGATGGCATTATATATATATATATATATATATATATATATATATATATATATATATATATATATATATATATATTAGTTTTGATATCGATAAGCGCAAAGTTTTATATATCGGTGGTAAAAACAGAATGACAGTTTAACGTCAGGACGCGTTGCTGCTTGTAGAGTGGAGCGTCGTCCTCCTCCCTGCCTCACTACTGTCTTTAGGAATAAGTGCGCCAATGATGGCGACATGTACATTCCTGGTTCACTGTATGAGGGGCGGCAATCCACCCTCTGTGGCGTGGGATGTGATGGAGACCGAGGTTGGAGCAAGACCCCACCATATATGGCGGGGTGTGGTGGAGACGGAGGTTGGAGCTACACTCCACCATGTATGGCGGGGTGTGGTGGAGACGGAGGTTGGAGCTACACTCCACCATGTACAGCGGGGTGTGATGGAGGGAGGGTGACAAGTTGAATGTGGAGGAGTGCTGGCAGGTAGCGAAGCAGTAACACTTCATTATTTTTGAAAGTATTATTTCGAGGTTGTACCCTTCCTCTAGTGCTTCGAATTTTCACTTCTTTAGGTCCGTTTTTAAGGAATATTTGTGGTAGGTTTACTTCGTTGCTTATTTCTAGACGCCTCGTTATTTACTGGTGGTGATGGAGGGTGGGTGGGGGGTGATTATCATGCTGATTCACCTCGTTACTTACCGGCAGCTATGTGGTGCGAGACAGTGTAAGAAATCACCAACTCTCGGGGTGGTAATGATGCCATGAAACCAACTATCGGTAATACCAGCAGTGGCGTCCAAGTGATAGGGCAGCGCAGGGATGACTTGCGCCGGGAGTGTATTGAGGAATAAGCCTGGCGGGTGAGGCATCTGATATACTTTGCGCTCTGGTGGGGGCATTTGCATCAATGGCCCTGGTTGCCTGACCTAACACTGAATAGATAAATCGGCATATTTATAGCAGAGGGCAACATGAAATCGAGCCCTGTCTGAAAATTTTAGATAAGCTCCTTTTCATCTTTTACTCCTCCTCCATGGCTGAAAATTCCTTAAAAAGATGGCCTGCTGCAGGGAGAGGGAGGTTCCTCTTGCGAGGACCGGAGGGACGGTATGTGTGGGAGTTCGTGTGCCAGGCAACAGGTTACCAGGGAAGCGTGGACCGGCATGTGCGAGGTGGGGTAGGCGGAGGGGCAGGAGGGCTCGACACGGTCGTGTCCAGGTGTTATCACGGAGGGAAGGTGTCGAGGGTGTAGCACACACACACACATATATATATATATATATATATATATATATATATATATATATATATATATATATATATATATATATCCAGGTGAGGATATTCCCTCAAAGGCCCAGTCCTCTGTTCTTAACGCTACCTCGCTATCGCGGGAAATAGCGAATAGTATGAAAAAAGAAAAATATATATATATATATATATATATATATATATATATATATATATATATATTGTATGTATGTATGTATAAACCTTGTCTCCAGGCCACATCTAAAGTGATTATAAGATGTTTGTAATTCTTGACTTCGGTCGCTCTTAATTAATTATTGCATTTTAATCAACTACCGTTGAGTTCTACTAATTATTCCACATAGTAATGACCCCAGGCAACCTCTGTACAGCGACCTTCTTTGTGAAGGAGTCTCTGAAGTGTACAATAATCAGGATCCTCCCCACTCTACCCCACCCGCACGCCAGGCAACACTGGACTTCAAAGGGGATCTCGTTAAAACGGTCTGCTTGGCTGGCCGTGTCTCCGCGCCCAAATCTCCACCGCTGGCTGATGCATAAGTATTTCATAAGTCGCCTTAGATCTTCCTCATCCTAAAACAATGGCGGAATGCACGAGTTATAATTGCTAATTTCCACAGGACTTATGAGAGAAATAATATTTTGACTAGCGTTTACGTTACATGTGTATAGGACAAAAAGCACTTTGAGTATTCATCACGGACGCAGTGCTCTGAAAGCGATCTCCTCTGTGGCGAAGAGCATTGTTGAAAATGCTGTTGTTACCTCAAGATTTGAAAACCAGCGGTGGCTGTAACCTGAAACGTGAGGATACATAACATTGTTTAATATTTCATTGTTGGTCCAATGGAAAACAAGGTGGTTGAAACCTGACGCGAGGGTGTAAATATGTGGGCGGGTGACGGGTGGCAGCTGTTACTCCGCACCAACTTGCTCACTTAGTTTTTTCTTTTTTTTCTCTCGCGATGAGTAATAAAACCATATGGCTGCAAAGTTTCTGAAACTTTATGTTTACATTTGTTACAGAAACGATGTCCGTTTTCCGTTACGTTCTATGTGAATGAAGCATCGAATTTACCAACTCCTTAGACCCTAAACAGAACTAGGCTTGGTAAATCTGATTTCTGTTAAAGCAACAGAATCACTTGCCTTCAAAAAAACAGAATGGGCTTCCCGGATCTAATCAAATGAAGGTTCGTAATAAAATCTTATCCTTTACATTAAGAAACAGTAACAAAGGAATGAGAACAATTCTAAATTGCTAAGAGCGATGTCCATGATGGGAATTATTGCAGAGGGAAGCAACGTTGAGTGTCGGCCTGGCTGGTAAATGTGTTACCATCACATCCTAGGTTATATATATAGGGCTACTGTTTCAGGTGACCAGATGGGCGAGCGCACACAACCTTAAAAGCTTCAACTGTCGAGCAACAAGAACTCGGGCCTGGCCTTCATCTTCCTTAGAGCTCCTCATTCTTTGTCCCTTCGATACATTGATTGTTCGTCGGTAGGATTATGGCAGCTGCAGGGATTGGCGGGGGGGGGGGGGAGTGTTAGGGGAAGGGTCGGGAGGGGTTGGGGGTATTGAATTTGTATCATGTGATCTGTATTTATGCGCTTACGTAACTCTTGTGCGTTATATATTTTGACGTATGGTACGTACATATTCTGACTCGACTTTCAGCCTTCTGAAGCCATTATGCAGAATCAGATCCATTTAATGTTGTACTTGTCAGTTTGTGGGTTAGCGTAATCATTATAGATTTCAGTGGGAAGATGCCTTCAAAGGTTCTCTTAAGGCATTGTTAGTATTGTTTAAGATATGGAAATGTCTTCGGATGTTGATTTGAATATTTGTGCATCAGTTGTGAGATGTTGCTGTGAGTTGAGATCAAGATGTGACTTAGAATGAAAATGAACCTCGCGTTTGTCGACTGATCAGAACGCATTCCAGCTATCATGACTACGAAGTCCTGTCAATCTCCTTACTCGAGGAGAGGCAGTTCTACTACCCTTCCGGCTGAAGAAGGCAGAGTAACCTATGTCCAAGTTTGGGTGGATTGTCTCAGTTTTCAAAAATGATCGGTGAAGTTTGTTCCGATTGATATTTGTATATGTAAGTCACTGAAAAGAGAGGTGTTTGGGTGTTGCCTACACGGAAAGAGTGCGAATGATAAGGAAATGTACACGAGGAAGCAGCAAAGCAATTGAGACTTTAGGGAGACGAAAAAAAATTGTTTTGGATGGAGGATGGTGTAAGGTAAACGAGAGCATATGGAACATCAGTGAAGTGAACACATGAGGAGTGGTAATATAGAAAGAAGTGAAGGACTGGGGAATGTAGTAAATAATAATGTGGCAGATGCGGGATGTTTTGAACGACGATGACAGAGCTGCTGGAGTGGATAGGATTGCAATCATCATATCAAGAAAGGGGATAGCAGCGTTATTCATTGTTTACTTAGGATTTTCAGTGTATGTTGGCTCAAGGTGAGTGCATGAGTATTTATGCCAATGTGTAAAAGTAAGGGGGACAAAATTGGATGTTCTAATTACATAGGTACGAGTTTGTTGAGTGTACTTTGTAAGTTGTAAAGAAGAGAATTGATTGAGAGGGTAACGGCTTGCATAGAGCATCAGACTAGGGAAGCACTTTGTGGCTTCAGAAATAGCGGAAGATGTGTGGATCAAGTGTTTCCTTTGAAGAATTTGTGTAGGAAATCTTAGAGAATGGATTTGTGTGCTGTTTAAATGGATCAGAAGAACGCGTATTATAGGGTTCAAAGACATGCTTTTTAGAATGTGTTAAAGGATAACTACTAGAATCTTCGATTGTTTTCATTAAGAGAGTAAGGCATGTGTGCGAGTAGGAATTCAGAAGGATGAGTGGTCCCAGGTGAAGGTAGGTCTGCTGCAGGGGTGCGTGATGTCACTATAGCTGTTTAATCTATCTGGATGTGCTAGAGAGGGGAAGGGGAAGAACGAGATGATAGAGTGGAGGGGGCTTCGGGGTATCGGGGCCTGATTAATCCGGAGAAGGAAAGTCGTGCAGTTGGGATAAGATATTCGAGCGATGTGGCATAGGGAGACTCCGATGGTGGGGTTGCAACCCACTGTCATTGGACTGAACCAGGATGTATAAAGCGGTCAAGGTAAACCATGCAGTGTGGGGAACTTTGCTGTGAATGTCAGTTTAGTACGTTTACAGTACATGACAGCCAGGCGGTGGATGTGTGTGCAATGAGGCCATTGTTCGTTTGTTCCTGACACTTTTTCACTGAGGTAGAAAAGGCAGTTAAGCATTATATATATATATATATATATATATATATATATATATATATATATATATATATATATATATATATATATATATATATGAAATAAAAGAACGCACTGTGGTAAGAAAGTATGAACGTTATTATTACGCTTCACGGAGGGGTGATTTATCACATCCAAAACAGTTTAGGCACTTCACAAGCCCTTCATAATTGCAGTAACATCAGAAACACAGAGAACCAAGTTATATATATATATATATATATATATATATATATATATATATATATATATATATATATATATATATATATATATATATATATTTATACTATTCGCCATTTCCCGCGATAGCGAGGTAGCGTTAAGAACAGAGGACTGGACCTTTGAGGGAATGTCCTCACTTGGCCCTCTTCTCTGTTGCTTCTTTTGGAAAATTAAAAAAAAAAACGAGAGGGGAGGATTTCCAGCCCCCCGCTCCCTTCCCTTTTAGTCGCCTTCTACGACACGCAGGGAATACGTGGGAAGTATTCTTTCTCCCCTATCCCCAGGGAATTATATATATATATATGTATATATATATATATATATATATATATATATATATATATATATATATATATATATATATATATAAGATGGAAATTAAGGTAAGAAATCATTTAGATTCTCCACTTGAAGTTTCTACATAAGGCAGATGGCGTATGGGTGGTTGAGGCGTGACAAGTGTCACACATCTGGTCCCGCCAGTTTCGGGAAACACCATTGGTCAATGTCACTTCATCTATGGCCAGAGACTCGGCGGACCCTATCGGGTATTTCTGGTAATAACGCCAACTCCCACATAGTAACACTGCAACCACGATGGTGCCTTATGGCGTCGCTGCTAACATTTGTGAAGTACGAAGCCAAATTGAGTGGAAGAGAAAAAAGCACAGATAAAAATCCGATACCCGTTTATAAAAGGAGAATTAATTATTATAAAACAACCGTAGCAAACACAGTTAAAAGGATATTCGAGTATTATATAACAGTGTGATGGAAACTGCGCCGTAAGCTTCCCTGTCGCCGTTCTCGGAGCGGCGGGACGTTACAGGTGTCCCGATTTTTCCCCCATGACGAACTAGGTCACCCTAGCGGGAGGGAGGCGGTGGATGACTGACTATTTTTTTTTTTTTTCAAACTTGATTGCCGTTTCCTGTGTTAGCGAGGTAGCGACGAGAGCAGACAAAGACAGGCCATATTCACTCTCCTCTGTTCTCTAGCGGTGATGTGCACTGCACCGAAACCACAACTCCTTAAAGTTATGAGAATAATATACAGCGTAATAATCGCCAACATCAAAACTCCGAATCTTAGCATGATTACATGAGTGCTTCAGCAGTGTCGTCTGTTTCATTAGGGAGTTGATTCCTGTTGTTAACGAATGAGACAAAATTTAGATGTTCGTCTGTTGTATTTTTTTTTTTTTTTTTGCCACACACTGTATTTCATGAATCATGTATGAGGAACATACATGTATCTACCTGTCATTATTGAACACCTCCCACCCCCTACCCTCAGATTGAACACCCCGTGGCACACTCCTGCCTGAGTCCTGAAGCTGAGCACTTCAGATACTTCAGTCATGAACAATGTAGGCTTAACATGCCCTCCACCGAGCTCATGTGACGCGCTTATTCGTGGACACACCGGAGGATGACCACTGGCCAGGTCTGACACTGGCAGCACCACCGTGACACAACCTTTACGACACGGCAAACGTTCCTGACACACTTGACACCTGCTACGATACTTCCCTTAGACACTGAAGAATATTTCGAGCAGGATATATATACGTGATCAGAAATAAAGGCAAGACCCCAAACGAGGAAAAATGAACAGTTATGAATGAGTCAGGTGAACGAACAGAATAAGACTTCCAGTAACTTTTAAAGGTCGCCACGAGAGGAAAATGATTCACCACAATGTTTTTTCTCCATTATTGTGATTATTATTATTTTTTTGTTTTTTGTTTTTATCGTACTTGTTCACCGTTTCTCGCCTTAGCGAAGTAGCACCAAAAACCAAACGAACAACGACCTCATTTCGTTCACATCCATCGTAAATCGCAGCGTCCTATCCACAGGCCAAGCCCCACAGACCTCCCTTTCCCTGAGCGCTTCATGATGATACCTTGGTTCATGCCACTGACAGCACGTTTCTACCCTGTATATAACATGGGTCCGTTTCTATACCTTGCATGCTTCCCTCCCTCCATCTTACAATCTCCTCGGTTTCCTCTCTTACTTACCAGATCTTCGTGGTCTTCCTTTCTTCACTCATCCTCTCCCTATGACCACGCCATTCCAGCACACCCTGGTCAGCCCTCTCACTCGTGTTACATATACTGCCACACCTCACTCTGACGCTGTCATTCTTAAGGTGATCAACCCTCCTCGCACCATATATTGTTCTCCAGCATGTCAACCCCATTCCATTATTTTGCACTCGTAGCCCGAGATACTCAACAGTCTAGCACCACTGGGACAACTGTATCAGAAAGCGTATCTGTCTTTGCCCTAACAGACAGTGACGTCAGGCCAAATAGTGACGTCAGGGCGGACAGTGACGTCAGGGCAAACAGTGACGTCAGGGTAAACAGTGACGTTATCTTCCACACACTCCTTAGTGCGAGTAGGACCAAGGGCTGTCTTCCCACCGTGTGACTCACTTCAGCTCCCATGGTTCCATCCGCTGTCATGGCCACTCCTAAGTGCACAAAGCTTTCCACATCCTCCAGCTCCTCCCTCTTTAAACTGTCAGGGTAACATTATGTATTGCTGCCTACCCTGCTACCCCTCATTACCCGGCTGAACTCTAAACGTCACGCATTCCCCTATTCAGAGACATCAGCTTCTGGGGTTTCACTCCTCCTCCTGCCGCCAGAGGTCTCATCTGCATACAGCAACTGACTCACTGCCTATGCCGCCCTCGTCTCCAGCGTACTGTAGACTCGCACTTGGCACTAAGACCCTTGCATTTACCTCCCCCACCATCTTGTCCATGAAGAGATTAAACAGCCTTGGGGAAATCACTCATGCATGGCGCAGACTCGCCTTTACGTGGAACAACTCGCCTTCGTCCGTTCCTACTCGCACACACGCCTTACTCGCCGTAAAGACTTCATTACAGTAATTAGCTTCCCTCCTACACCAGATATACAGACAACCTTCTCCGAGGCATCTCGGTCAGCCTCATCATACGTTTTCCCCACATACAAATCCCTCTCTTTTATGATCATATTTACTCCTTCATTGTCTTTATCGAAGTAGATAGAATAAGGAAGTAAAGGTATTTCCAATCACCAGTCCTTTCTCAACAAACTACGCCACAAACTGTTTACAATTTCCATTTACCTTGCTGAATATCCCGTGCATCCCCAGGTATATCCTTTACTATCGCATTTGAATCACCCATTACTAATACCTCATCTGTTGCATCGAAACTGTTGACACGCTCCTCTCCTCATTCCTCTTGTAGCCAGGTGCAGAAATACTGATAATCGCCCATCTCTGGCGATCGACTTCAGTCTGGAGCTCAATTCCTTACTCTTTCACACATTCCCACAATACTTGCTTCAGCAGTAGTGCTTCTCCCTCCTTGGCTCTTGCTATCACACTAACCCCTGTGTCTTTACCCATAAGACTTTTCCAAACTTTTCACTCACACCATATAGCTTTCTTTCACTCAGAGTCAGAACATCCAAGACCCCTTCATCAAACTGATTCCCTCTATCTCCTCTCTTCTCATCTTGATTATATCCACACAGACTTAGACACCTCAGTCTAATCCAAGGAGGATGATGAGCACTTCTCGCTTGGCTTCTCCTTCTGTTCCATTTTTTTAGAAAATGAAATACTAGAAGGAAAGGGCTTCCAGGTTCCCGCTCCCACCCCACTTCGTCGCCATCTACGACATGCAGGGAACACGCGGATAGAATTCTTTCTCCCCAATCTCATGGGATATATATATATATATATATATATATATATATATATATATATATATATATATATATATATATATATATATATTCCTATGAGTCCACGGGGAAAATGAAACACGATAAGTTCCCAAGTGCACTTTCGTGTGATAATCACACCGTCAGGGGAGATACTTGAGAGAAATATAACAGTCAGTTGATATACAACGAAGAGACGCAGACAAAAATCAATAGGATATGGGTGAATATCTTTTAGTGTTATTGGCTTATGGATCGCCTGCATATGGAAGCGTCCGATATGTGACCCGGATTATTTTTTTCCACTTACGAAGACCATAGAATGGAGCCCATCGGGCGTCTCCATCGTCAGTAGCAGCCCTCAGGTGATTCTGACACACACACCCTCCGTCAGTAAGGTCCCCGTGGGACATCATCAACGCCGTCTTCTACTGCAGCTCCTACAGGACCTCAACCACTCATCTCTCCTGGAAACACACTCTATCCTAGCAACCAGCGTGCACGTTCCAGACAGCAGAACGTCACCTGCCGCACTGGCAGCAAAGCTACGGGACCTTGGTAACTCCTCTCTCCTTCAGCTGCACAACCTCGGTGCTTTGGCACGCCACATCTGAAGTCGGATCTTGCGACCCCAGACAGAGACGCGCCTCTCCTGCTGGATTCCTGCTACACCTACACCACACATCAGCGCAACTAGGCTTTTGCCACACCTTTCATTATCTCAGTTTACTTCACTTGACCTTTTTGGCATAATCTTGCATCACTTGTGTCGGCCCATCACCTCTATACTGTGTTGTTCATCATGCTTCTGTACACTTCTCTTATCCTTCACCGTTACGAAAGAAGTCAGACAATAGATAAATGCCCCTGAATAGGCTTAACTATTTGTGCAGTTTGAGGTCTCCAAGAAAGATCAGACTTTATGATGATACCAGATATGTTTGTTGTGCTCAGTCGTAGACTTACAGAGCCATGGGACGAGATGGGGAAGTTGTAAGGGGTTCCAGAGAGAGCAATGGGGAGAAACTGGGTTTTAGGGGCATAAAACTCATCTAGGTTGCGCCTGTCTCACTCGTTAACTTTGTTGAAATATGAGGTTATTTAGGCAGTTGTGAAGGAAGTGGAGGAATGCAGTGCAGAGTCATAAGCGTATAAGGGCATCTGGTAAACTGCTGAAGGAAATGATAAGGTAGAACGCATGAGATAGGACAGAACCGTGACGGAGACCGCTATTGATAGGGAAAGGGGAAGCGGCTCAGCCCTTGATTGATTACGGAGATGAATCGGCCGGAGAGGAAGCTAGATATGAGTGAGCAGAGCCAAAAGGAGAGAGCTTGGACATTAGACTTAGGTGCCACGCCTTGTTTAAAGCTTTCGATATGTCAGGGGCTACAACGTAAGATCCCCAGAGTCTCTTTAGAGACTCGGGTGTTGATAAAGAAAGAAAGGATATTACCAGGCATAGAGAAGACTGTGAAACTGAAGATGTCTGAAGAACTGGAAGTTGAGAAGATGCTCAGAGACTGGAGACTGTAGAAGTCAGAGCAGCAGGAAGACAGTGTAAGGGGGACTGGAGCAGTACCAGTATATTCTTCACGATTGGAAAGAAAAAAAGATAAATTCTAAGCAGACGTACAAGCGACGAATAAGCTCAGAATCACATTCTTTGGAAGCAAGCGGCACTTACTTTGTCTGCTGTATTGTCAGGGAGAGAGAGAGAAAAAAACATATGAGCCCATTGATATGGGAAAATTTTATGCCATCACATTTGACTTTGCGTTTTATGTATATAGCTTTCGTGTAGTAACATATCTGAGGACAGTTACAGAATGAGAGGACCAAAGACATACTATGCAAGACATGTACACAGAGAAGAAGGAACAGGGACCTAGTGATATGATTCCTCTTTGGTCATCTCCTTCTGTAAATGTCCTCTGAAGATGTGTTAATTCACGAAATCGCTCAGGATCTCGTGTTTCCTTTAACATGTGGTTTTTCTCAGCATTTATGATATCACGTGAGTCACAGGGTAGGGGAGGGGCGAAGGTTTTGGGAGCGTTGAAGGAATCTGTGGAAGACGAGAACATTATCTCGGAAAGCAAAAATGGGTATGTTTGAAGGAATAGTGGTTCTAACAATGTTTTATGTTTGCGAGGCGTGGGCTATAGATAGGGTTGTGCGGAAGAGGATGGATGTGTTGGAAATGAGATGTTTAAGGACAATATGTGGTGTGAGGTGGTTTGATCGAGTAAGTAATGAAAGGGTAAGAGAGACGTGTGGTAATAAAAAGTGTGGTTGAGTGAGCAGAAGAGTGTGTATTGAAATGGTTTGGTCGCATGGAGAGAATGGGTGAGGAAAGATCGACAAAGAGGATATATGTGTCAGAGGTAGAGGGAACGAGGAGAAGTGGGAGACCAAACTTTCCATGGTTTATCCCAGACGCTTCACATGCCCTGGTTCAATCCATTGACAGCACGTCGACCCCGGTATACCACATCGTTCCAATTCACTCTATCCCTTGCACGCCTTTCACCCTCCTGTATGTTCAGGCCCCGATCGCTCAAAATCTTTTTCACTCCATCCTTCCCCCTCCAATTTGGTCTCCCACTTCTCGTTCCCTCCACCTCTGATACATGTATCCTATTTGTCAATCTTTCCTCACTCATTCTCTCCATTGACTAAACCATTTCAATGCACCCTCTTCTGCTCTCTCAACCACACTCTTTTTATTACCACACACCTCTCTTACCCTTTCATTACTTACTCGATCAAACCACATATTGTCCTCAAACATCTCTCTTCCATCACATCCATGCTCCTCCGCACAACCATGTCTGTAGCCCATGCCTCGCAACGATATAACATTGTTGGAACCACTATTCCTTCAAACATACCCATTTTTTGCTCTCCGAGATAACGTTCTCGCCTTCCACAGAACCTTCAACGCTCCCAGAACCTTCGCCCCCCGCCCCCACCCTGTGACTCACTTCCGCTTCCATGGTTCTATCATTAAGCACCCCTGTGTCATGGCTCTTGAAACAAAGAGTTTCCTTACTTGATATGCAAACTTATTCAGGAGCGTATCTCTAAGTATAATCTGTTTACCTCCATAGGTGGAACGTCTCGCGTAAGTATGAAGTTTGTGTAACTTTTCAGTGTGTTAATAGGAATATCTTCACAGACGGACGAACATACGTAAGGAGTGGAGCCCTATCGTCCAACATACGCTGTGTATAAGGTCGTGTGTAGATGCCTTTTGGTCCCTGAATACCTCACCTGTGCCCAGAGAGAGAGAGAGAGGGGGGGGGGGGACTTTTGAACTCTACGAGAAGAGAGAGAGAGAGAGAGAGATGAACTTTTTGGACTTTACGAGAAGAGAGAGAGAGAGAGAGAGAGAGAGAGAGAGAGAGAGAGAGAGAGAGAGAGAGAGAGAGAGAGAGAGAGAGAGGAACTTTTTGGACTCTACGAGAAGAGATAGTAGGGAATGGCATCAGGTGGTGAGGGAGTGTTTGCGTCATCCCGGGAGGTGGGGTGAGTTAGAGGAAGGCGGAGAACCAAGAGATTTCCTTTATCATCATGAGAGACAGATATAGTGTCAGTCGGAACGGGAAAGCGAAGGAAAGTTGTTTCTGATGCTCTTGGCTTAAGACCAGACCGACCCGTCAGTGTTAGAGAAGAGGTTGTCACACTTGCTTTGACTCGATAACACTTTATCTCGCTAACAACATTCCTACAATTATTACATGCGCAGATGAAAGCTGAATGCCAGTCGGAGGAATGAAAGTTTTCCCTGGTCCAGTTTGCCAGATCCCTTACTAGAATGGCCTCTGACCAAGAATGGTTGAGCCATGGACTGTCGCGTAGAAGTCTTACACGAGGAGTCATATGCCTTCCATTCCTGCTACCGGAGTCTCTGCTGTATCCTCAACAGGCATAGAGGCATCGCCAGAGGAAATGCAGTTATTTCCTCGGGGATATACATTGAAATATTGTCTTAAATGAATCTAGTCCTCGCTGGTTAAACATCTGTATTAATGACGTGTAAGGGAAGCAGCCAGAGAGGGTTTGATGAGTAAAGAGACATTTTTTTTCCCGTTGCGCTGGTCGAGGCTTAGGAATATGGAAAACAGGAGGGCTTCAACCTCTCTGCCTTTCGTATGGGAGGATTTTGACAATACCCTCTTGTGTATCATGACATCTCCTAAGAGGAAGGTCTCAGCTTGAGAGGATGTCGTGGCTTCGTGGCAAGAATTTTGATAGCCAAAGCAGGTCAAGATTTTTTTTCCTTTTTTTTTTTTAGATATGTTGGCAACATCCAACCCGGAAACAACTCCCAGCTACAAATTGTTGTAACTGGGAGGTAAACCTTAACTTTGGAAATATAAGTTACTTGAGAGGAAATACAGGATACTTGAGAGGTGCAACTGCAAAAATAGAATCTTGAATGAATATATATAGTTGCAGATGCGCAAGGAATTATTAAAGCCTTCATTAGACTGTTGGATCTGCGAACGATGTAAGATATTAAGAGAGGCAAGACCAAAATAGCGTTCAGCAGGAGAAAGGTCGCAGCAATGGCGAATGCTGCTGAAGTGAGTGGAAGAAGAGTCGGGTTTGTTAGAGGGATAAGGCTCTTGGGTCCTTCCCGTTGGTAGCAGAGACAGGCGGGACTCCGAGATTCTTCGTAACCCACACCGGAAACCAAGGGCTATACCTTTGTTGGATTGTTTCGCGTCAGCATTTAAAGGGAAGGGCTGGGAAAGGATGTGGGGAGTGGGTAGGATAGGTGTGTGATGCACGTAGGGATAAGTTGCCGAAAATAGTTTCGGCAACATATCCCGATAATTTAGATGCAAGTCTGACAGAAAGTAAGACCAGTAGTCCTGACACGTAAGGTGCGAGATGGTTCTGGCCATCACATCAACACTTACACACACACACACACACACACACACACACACACACAAGAGGAAGAGGGGTAAGTATAGAGGGCGGGTCACTGCTGGAAGAGGGGGTAAGTGTAGAGGGCGTGTCGCTGACAAGAAGGCACCAGCCTGGCCTGGTGGAGAGGCTGGTGCTCGCCAGCAAACTTTCTCGTCTGAGTCACAGTGATGGTATGTCCGGCCAACCCAAACACACTCCCTCCCTCCCTCTACAGAACAACACTCCTCACTGGGAAAGTAAAAGAAAAAAAAAAGTGTAAAGGAAGAAATAAATAGTCGCTTTACAACACTGGAAAACAATATATATATATATATATATATATATATATATATATATATATATATATATATATATATATATATATATATATATATATATATTCTTTTTTTTTAAACTTCGCCATTTCCCGTGTTAGCGAGGTAGCGTTAAGAACAGAGGACTGGGCCTTTTTTGGAATATCCTCACCTGGCCCCCTCTGTTCCTTCTTTTGGAAAATTAAAGAAAAAACGAGAGGGGAGGATTTCCAGCCCCCCGCTCCCTCCCCTTTTAGTCGCCTTCTACGACACGCAGGGAATACGTGGGAAGTATTCTTAATCCCCTATCCCCAGGGATAATATATATATATATATATATATATATATATATATATATATATATATATATATATATATATATATGAGGAAATGACCCAGAAATGTTTAGTCTGTGTACAACTGACGGATAGACTGGAAGTTAGTTTTCAACTGGTTGCAGGAGAAATGTGATGTATCCAGTGGTTTTATGCTCTTCCTTATCTAGGTTGTAATTCTTGCTTGGATATACGTCGTTGTGAAGAGTTCTGACGGCGGGGCTCTCATGGGGTGGGTGGTGGTGATGTGGGAAATGGGGATAAGTTCCCCCCCGTCACCATCCTCTTGGTTTCCGCATGTCTCCTGACCTTCCAACCAGTTCTGTGGTGTTGACCACGCGGTGTTGACCCTTATCGTGTTGACCCCCCTGTGGTCCAGACACCCCCCGTGGTACTGAACCCTGTCGTGTTGACCCCATGTTTTGCTGATCCCCGTTGTGGTCACCCCTGTGGTACTGATCCCTATAGTGCTGACCCCCATGGTAATGACCCCCGTGGTACTGACCCCGTGTGGTTGCTTACCCTTGTCGTGTTCACCCCTGTGGTGCTGACCCCCGTGGTACTGACCCCGTGTGGTGCTGACCCCTGTCGTGTTCACCCCTGTGGTGTTGACCCCCGTGGTACTGACCCCGTATGGTGCTGACCCCTGTCGTGTTCACCCCTGTGGTGTTGACCCCCGTGGTACTGACCCCGTGTGGTGCTGACCCCTGTCGTGTTCACCCCTGTGGTGTTGACCCCCGTGGTACTGACCCCGTATGGTGCTGACCCCTGTCGTGTTCACCCCTGTGGTGTTGACCCCCGTGGTACTGACCCCGTGTGGTGCTGACCCCTGTCGTGTTGACCCTGTGGTGTTGATCCCTGTGGTGCTGACCCATTTGGTGTTTAATCACTGACTTCCGCATAACAAAATATAAAATGTTTCCCGGGTAAAAACGTCAAAGCTGATGTCCGTAAAAACACGTTACCACATACTCTCACGCACAGACACACACACACACACACACACACACACACCCGAACATAGACAAGCACACAGGCACACATGGATATCTGCATTTACATATATATACATATTCATATGTTCGGCTGTCTGTTTATGTGTGTGCCTGTGTGTGAGGATAAGAAAATGGGCAACGTAAAGGTCTGTCATCACTCAAGGATCAAATCAATGATTGGATGATTATCCTATCGATTGGATGATGATCTGAGGATTGGATGCTCAGCTGATGATTGGCGTAGTGGAACAGATTGGTTAGGTTCATTTGATGCTTGGCAGGCCATGGGGTAATATTCGCGAATCATTTATGTTCCCGAGTGACGGAATGCCTCGGGGATTAGATGATTCGGTTGAGCTGGTGATTGGTTGAGTAACTGAAGTGTGAACAAAGCCACCACTTACTTCACAGCCATATATATATATATATATATATATATATATATATATATATATATATATATATATATATATATATATATATATATATATATATTGAGTGTGTTTATTGAGGTGTTACCGGACTCCACCTGCATGTGGTCATATCACGAGTGCAGAGTCGCCAGCGACTACGCTGTATCATGATCAGTGGACGGAAAGGAGTACAGTGTCACTGAGGAACTTTTCGCTCCAGAGAGACTGGATCTCACGAAGATAAAACTCCTCCAAAACTCCCTCTCTCTTAGTAGCGCACACACACACACACACACACACACACACACACACACACATGATGTGAAAAGCAGTGGCCAGGATGTTGGAACATGTCACTAGTAGCAGTCGTAAACGAAAGAGAATATCAGTTCATCTCATGGTACACATGGCCTTCTGTTTGTGTGTATTACCGGCCATGAAACTTATGCCTGGGTGTTGTGTACAAGTACTCTTACTGTATCTTCCAGAAACACAACATTTGGTCTGCGTCAGCCCTTAGAGCACCAAGGTATACAGCCCTTGAGCACGACGTTACGACCCTTGAGCACAACCATACGACCCTTGAGCACGACGATACGACTCGAGCACGACGGGACGACCCTATAAGGACGATGGTACGGCCCTTGGGCACGATGTTACGACCCTAGAGCACTACGGTATAACCCTTGAGCACGACGGTACGGGCCTTGAGCGCGACGGTACGATCCTTGAGCACGACGTTACGACCCTAGAGCACGTTGGTGTGACCTTTGAGCACGACGGTACGACCTTTTAAGGACGACGGTACGACCCTAGAGCACGACGGTATGACTCTTGGGCACGACGTTACGACCCTAGAGCACGACGGTACGACCCTAGAGCACAACGGTACGACCCTTGAGCACGACGGAACGACCCTTGAGCATGACGGTACGACCCTAGAGCACGACGGTACGACCCTAGGAGCACGACGGTACGACCCTTGTGTATGTCATCTAACCTTTGACTTGACCGTCACGGGCCAGGTCATCATAGCTCAAAGGTCGTACCGTCGTGCTGAAGGGGTCGTCCTTCCAAGCACAAAGGTCGTTCCATCGTGCTCGTGGGGGGGGGGGTTGCTTATCCGTCACTTCCTGGTCCAGTCACAAATGTTCAAGTAAATCAAACGCTGAAGAGAGAGAGAGAGAAAAAAAAAGAATTAGAAAGCAAAGGAAAAACAAAGGAAGTAAATGAAAGGGAAGTTGAATGAGGAAATAGATAAGTAAAGACAGTCATTATGAAGAATACACACACACACACACACACACACACACACACACACACACACACACACCGATAAATGATGTAAACCTGTAATTTGCAAATTAACTAAGTTTTTAACAGTGACGCCAGCGATACCCGGCGACCCTGCACGCTTGCCGCCCACACTCCATGATCACAGACGAAAACTACTCTTATGCCGCAATACTGTGGAGGTCATTATAGCGTGTGGCTTCTCAAGGTGTTTGGAAACACATTATCTGGGGAATATTACCCTTGTTAAGTTGGGAGATAAGAGTTATTATAGCATGCGCCTTTCCTTTATCAGACAAACACTGGAAGCATAAACACCCGTGTGTTTGTAAATCATAGAGCTTAATTCTGCATATGGTCAGCTTGTTTTCCCCGACCGCTTCCCGAGGCAAAGCAACGCTTACGTGTGCACATAATAGATATCATAATAACTTGGTTCCCATGCTTTTCCTGGCCAGTCCGCGAGGCAAAATAATCCTTATGGACTTGGTTTAACCGTCAGTCCTGCAAAACGAAAGCCTGGGTCGCCCATCATCAACGATTGTATACTGACCATTTTGGACGGGCGCAGTAAGTGTCAGAGTCTCTTGTTCTCCCGGGGTCGGTTGCCAAGGTAACCAGCGGCGACCAGCTGTGTTGCAACCGCCGTTCATTCATTCACTTTTGTCGCAAAAAGTTGCGAATTTATTGTGCGCTGTTGCTCATCCTGTGGGGGGGCGGCGGCGCAAAAGAGGAGGCCGATCGTGCGCGCGAAGCGCCCGGGAACTGTGCCACGGTGATGGAATGATGTCACAAGTTCCATTACCAGGCCACAAACGACGGGTATGTATGGCAAGTTACATAATTGGGACCATTGTGATATTGCAGGTTTGCATAACTGGGCCGCAATGATGATATTACGCGTTGCATCATCGGACCATGAGGACGACATTATTCATTTGGAAAAGGCTGAAATTATGTTACGAGTCGCATCACTGGGTCATTGTGATGGAATGGGTTTGGAAAAGGTTACTTGTAGACTGAGGTCAGGTCAGCCTCGGTCAGGTCAGGTTTGGTTACGTATCGGCATCCATGTAGATGACAGGCGAAGTGAGGAAACGTCACAGTATTGTGCTTTGTTGGGGTCTGTCAACTGCCTTGAGTACGGCGGTTGCGTACGACCCCCTGCGGCACGACATAACGACCCCCATCAAAACACGGCAGTACGACTTGTTGAACGCGACCGAACATGGCAGAAGACAAATTATGCACGTCGGTACGACCCCTTGAGCCCGATACGTTTGACGTCATATGACATCATTTCAGTTTGTGTCACAGCACGATACTTGATGTTCGTGATATGATGAATAAAATGCAATACATTGACTCGAAGACATCAACGTAATTGCCAGTTAACGGACGAGTAACAATACGAATGCAAGTAGGATGAAGTTGAAATGAATATTATACACATAAAGCAATTATAAGAAAGCTTGGACTCGTTTTTCCGGTATACTTGATGTATGATTGAACCAACAGACTTCGTCTGCAGCTAACACTAGAAAAACACACGGTAAATATGATAGCTCCCCCTGTCATTGGCCATCGTTTTCTATTCCTTTGTCTATTCATCTATCTATCTTTCGTTCTTTGTCTGTCTATTCTTTTCTGTATTTCATTATTATTATCAAGTAACCCCAGGATTCTTTCTTAGTGATCCAGGGACTCCTGCAGCTCCAGAGCTGCGCTGCGCTCAGTGGCAGGGACAGGGTGGACTCCTTTGAAGCGAGGAATTCTTTGACGAGACTGAGCTCTTTTGTTTCATCAACTTGATGAGGATACAGCCACGATAAAGGTGACTCACCACTCGCTGTGTAACCTTAAGCAGGTGCAGTCATGTAACCTGTGTTTGTGTGTGTGTGTGTGTGTGTGTGTGTGTGTAATTACTTTTTTGATAACCTTTTTTGTGGTGTGCGAGGAGGGAGCTCTACGCTCGTGGTGCCCCGTTTCTTGCGTGTTCTCTGCTGGCACATTACTTTTTAAATTTCTGTATCCTGTCCACATTCACAACGTTGTCACTCACTTCGTTCCCTTCATCCACCACTCTGACAGTGTGAGAAATTTACTCCTGTTCATCTTTTCTAACAAGTTTCTTGCTTTATTTCAAGTCATGGCCTCTGGTTGTTTCCTACTGAACATCTTCTGGAGAACTTTTCTCTGTTGACGTCAACCGACTGGTTTAAACACTTGAAAGTTTTAATCAGGTCACCCTTTTCTCTCCTCCATGATGGAGAAATTCAAGGCCTCTCCATCTTTTCCTCGTACTTCAACTCTTAATTCTGGTACCACCTTTGTTGTCCTCCCGTTGACTTTCTCTCGCTGTTCTGTGTACCTCTTTCAATGCGATAACCAAACTTGAGTTGTTTTTACTTTTTATTATGGCCTTAAAATAGAATGTGATCGGCACACTGAATATTCCCTTGTCCATGTATTCGAATGCAGTTCTGATATAGTCTAGCGGACAGTTGAACTCGCTCCACCTAAGGTGAGAGACTCTCTGGCGGCAGGTTCGGGGCGCATGTGGAATCACGAGTATTTCTCACACACACACACAGATTTCGACAGCTCATTTGATGCTCGATACTATTCGCACCGACGACTTCTGTCGAAGTGCCCGATCCTCATTGCTCTCGCGTGGGAAGCACAACCTCTGTACGTTGCCCAGATGACTTACCCTGCACCTGCAGGAAGGAGGGGGCCAGCAAACTCGCAAGTCGCCAAGAAATACAACACTCCCCTCACACGAGAGACAGATGTTAGATCTACGAGGATACTACGCCGTGAACAAGACGCACAAGACGCCAGTACATCGCTGAAGCACTTGATTATCGAGGAACAAGAATCTATAATCAATCAGAACACGGGACTAGACAGGACACTACAACTACATGCTCTAACACCACGCTACAGCCAATGAGCACGCGGCGGCGCTACATCCACGTCCACCTACAGGTGTTACCTAGTCTCGCCCGGGCACTCGCGATCCTCCCTACCTGCCCCGCTGGCCTCTCTACACGCTCCTGAAGTTGACTCGACTCGAAGCGTCGCGACAACTCTCGATGATGGAGGCATCTTGCACCACCTCCTCAGCCTTGTAAATAGAGATGTTAGACTACTTGATAGTGGCATAAGTAATCTGATTAAAAACATTTATCTGGTCATTTTAACAGTAATAATATATATATATATATATATATATATATATATATATATATATATATATATATATATATATATATATATTTATTAATTATACTTTGTCGCTGTCTCCCGCGTTAGCGAGGTAGCACAAGGAAACGAAAGAATGGCCCAACCCACCCACATACACACGTTTACACACAGACGTCCACACACGGACATATACATACCTATACATTTCAACGAATACATACATATACATATATGCACATGTACATATTCATACTTGCTGCCTTCATCCATTCTCGTCGCCACCCCGCCACACATGAAACAGCTACCCCCCCCCCACCCCCCAACCCCACCCAACTCGCGCGCGCGCGCGCGCGGGGTAGCGCTAAAAAGACAACAAAGGCCACATTCATTCACACTCAGTCTCTAGCTGTCGTGTATAATGCACCGAAAACACAGCTCCCTTTCCACATCCAGGCCCCACAAAACATTCCATGGTTAACCCCAGACGCTATACATTCCCTGGTTCAATCCATTGACAGCACATCGACCCCGGTATACCACATCGTTCCAGTTAACTCTATTCCTTGCACGCCTTTCACCCTCCTATATGTTCAGGCTCCGATCGCTCAAAATCTTTTTCACTCCATCCTTCCACCTCAAGCCAGACCGCTCTCGTTAGCAAAAACTAAAGTAATACCGATAGAAGATGGAAAGTGAACCAGCATTGCGACTTACGGCAAGGGAGTCAAGTTTGGAAGGTAGTCTGTGAGAGCGTGTAAGTCGGACCTGCATATATATATATATATATATATATATATATATATATATATATATATATATATATATATAGGCATGTGTACGTGTAGGAAGAGAGGAGAGTGATTGGTTCTCAGTGAATGTAGGTGTGCGGCAGGGGTGTGTGATGTCTCCATGGTTGTTTAATTTGTTTATGGATGGGGTTGTTAGGGAGGTAAATGCAAGAGTTTTGGAAAGAGGGGCAAGCATGAAGTCTGTTGGGGATGAGAGAGCTTGGGAAGTGAGTCAGTTGTTGTTCATTGATGATACAGCGCTGGTGGCTGATTCATGTGAGAAACTGCAGAAGCTGGTGACTGAGTTTGGTAAAGTGTGTGAAAGAAATTTAAGAGTAAATGTGAATAAAAGCAAGGTTATTAGGTACAGTAGGGTTGAGGGTCAAGTCAATTGGGAGGTAAGTTTGAATGGAGAAAAACTGGAGGAAGTAAAGTGTTTTAGATATCTGGGAGTGGATCTGGCAGCGGATGGAACCATGGAAGCGGAAGTAGATCATAGGGTGGGGGAGGGGGCGAAAATCCTTGGAGCCTTGAAGAATGTGTGGAAGTCGAGAACATTATCTCGGAAAGCAAAAATGGGTATGTTTGAAGGAATAGTGGTTCCAACAATGTTGTATGGTTGCGAGGCGTGGGCTATGGATAGAGTTTTGCGCAGGAGGATGGATGTGTTGGAAATGAGATGTTTGAGGACAATGTGTGGTGTGAGGTGGTTTGATCGAGTAAGCAACGTAAGGGTAAGAGAGATGTGTGGAAATAAAAAGAGCGTGGTTGAGAGAGCAGAAGAGGGTGTTTTGAAATGGTTTGGGCACATGGAGAGAATGAGTGAGGAAAGATTGACCAAGAGGCTATATGTGTCGGAGGTGGAGGGAACGAAGAGAAGTGGGAGACCAAATTGGAGGTGGTAAGATGGAGTGAAAAAGATTTTGTGTGATCGGGGCCTGAACATGCAGGAGGGTGAAAGGAGGGCAAGGAATAGAGTGAATTGGATCGATGTGGTATACCGGGGTTGACGTGCTGTCAGTGGATTGAATCAGGGCATGTGAAGCGTCTGGGGTGAACCATGGAAAGCTGTGTAGGTATGTATATTTGCGTGTGTGGACGTATGTATATACATGTGTATGGGGGTGGGTAGGGCCATTTCTTTCGTCTGTTTCCTTGCGCTACCTCGCAAACGCGGGAGACAGCGACAAAGCAAAAAAAAAAAAAAAAAAAAAAAAAAGCAAAAAAAAAGATATATATATATATATATATATATATATATATATATATATATATATATATATATATATATATATACAGTATGAACATACTTATATTGTGGACTTAATAGATACTTAGAAATGAATGAGACAGATAGTAGATGTATGGTGGCGTTAAGGTTTGTGTGAGGGATTAGGTTTGTAACGTATTCCCTGGTGTGTTTGTGGTGTCAACATTAGGTCACCCGAGACGTGTGAGTGTTGGCAGACGTGGGGCCTCCTGATGATGATGGTCTTGCCCGCATATCTTCGTGTTGATGTGACAGAATTTTCTCTCTCTCTCTCTCTCCCTCATCATTAACCCATTAACCCAGTTCCTAATTATCGTGGAGTGGTTTATCACGTACATACAGCCTCTGGAATCGCACACACACACACACACACACACACACACACACACACACACACACACGTCTTGTGTGTTGAGGAATTCCAAGGAAATGCCTCACTGGGAGCATGTCAGCCTCGGTGTACTATAGGTATCCACACAATACATACATATACAACTGACTCGTCCTGTCGTAGGTTAAGGTTCTACCAGGAGGAACGCACAGGACGAATTACGACATAGTTACGTGAAGCAACTTTGCTGCTTATAAATGGCAGTCCTTTCTGGCCACTGGGTTCAGTGAACACAATAATGACTCTAATGATGATGATAATGATAATTAGTGATAATAATTCAGATAATCTAAAGGAGAAAAAAAAAATTCTTTCGACTTAACCACTTAACCCCCTGTTGTAAACCAGAGGACCCCCAGTGGCAAAGACCTGGCGGTGTGAGGACTTAACCACTTAACCCCCTGTTGTAAACCAGAGGACCCCCAGTGGCAAAGACCTGGCGGTGTGAGGACTTAACCACTTAACCCCCTGTAGTAAACCAGAGGACCCCCAGTGGCAAAGACCTGGTGGCGTGAGGCATGGTTGGGGCTCCTGCAGGGGCACCTGGTTTCTAGAGCGACCTGACGGAGGCTCCTGACCCTGCAAGAAGAAGACCTCCTCCTCCCCACCACCATGGGTTGACTCCGGGTTTCGTTGTGTCACCTGGTGAACTCGCTCCTCTCATCAAGGTCCCACTGGACGACTCAGGTGCACCTGAAGCGTTGGCAGTGTCCTTGATGGCTGTAACTACTCAATATTTGCATAATTGGTGCGCCACACACACACACACACACACACACACTCTCTCTCACGAGGACAGGGGACTGAGGATTACCTTTCATTACAATATCCGGGTGGTTTTGTGTGTGTGTGTGTGTGTGTGTGTGTGTGTGTGTGTGTGTGTGTTTGAGGGGCCCGGGGGCGGAGGGGGGAAGGGAGGAGGTCATATGACTCGTGAATATGTAACTGCGTCGAGTTTGATTCGTGTACATGTAACTACGCCGTCGTGGCACACCTCGGGGTCATAATTTTTCCCCCACCACCACCACCTCAGGTATACTCCAGGGGGGGAGAGAACCGCTACCTTCATCAAGAGTAATTATTGGACGTAATAAGAATGAAAGACACCCAGACCATCATGCTGTTATTTATTGAAGCGCCCTCCTCTCTCTCTCTCTCTCTCTCTCTCTCTCTCTCTCTCTCTCTCTCTCTCTCTCTCTCTCTCTCTCTCTCTCAGGCAGGGCGATCATTGGGGTAGGGTGGTTCATTCTTGAATGTAGACTATGGAATGACGGAGGGGAGGGGAGGGGGGGGGGAATCTTGAAGCTTGCTGAACGTAGTGTACATTTCACAGGGCGATGTGTCGCGTACGTGCGTCAGAAGGAGGGTAATCCTCGCGACGTCTGTCCTTAGCTTCAGACCTGCTTCGAGCTGCTGTCAAACCTGCCGGACCATCGCTGGTAGAGGGTCGCGGGAGGGGAGTGTGTACTTGTGTGTGTGTGTGTGTGTGTGTGTCTGCCAAGCATAAACACACATCGAATTCCAACGGCTTGAAAAGGCTCATGTGTGTGGTTTTCGCACCCGTCCAGACAACAAGTCTTGGAGGCACCGTCTACCTGTCGGATTTTTAATGAAATTTCCCTCGTTCCTCGCGGTGGTGTTTCCGGTCGCCCTCTCCTCATCGGATCCAATGCGTCGAAATCCAGGCTTGACTAGGCGAACGGAGTGTCTCAGTCTGTGTTGTGGTAGGTAATGGTGGTGAAGGAGGGAAGGAAGGAAGGGGGTGTGTTCATGACGACGTGGGTTCCAGGGACTGAAAGCGTAGTAGGCAAGGGGGCTGGTCACTGACATTTGCCATGCTTTTCTTGAAATAAAAGATATTACAGATGGACAGACATGGTGGATTACATAGCTTCTCTTTCTTCTAAAGGTTCTCGATCATAAAACCTGCGAGTTGGGGGTTTAGCTTAAGGGCTGGTTGTGTTTGTGGGATGGGCGTTCTGTTTGGCTAACATACGCAGGTCCAGATGAAGGAAGTCGGTAAGCACGACCTTTGAGCTCGACGGTACGACCTTTGAGCACGACAGTACGACATTTGAGCACGGTTCTACAACCCTAGAACACTACGGTACAACCCTTACAACACACTGGAAAGACTTTAGAACACGACGGCACGGGCTAAGCACATGGGCATGGCCCTCAAGTATGATGGCCTGGTACTTCAAGGGTCAGGTCGAGAGCCAGGTCATCATATCCAAGGGTCGAGCGACCGTACTCAACGGGTTACACCTAGGTATGGATACTTTTTTTTTTCTTTCAAGTCTTCAGCCATGGACAAGTGTCCACATGATGGCCGGGCCTTTTGAAATATAGAGAGGATTGTGATAGGGGAAAAAAAGATGCGACAAGGGAAGTGAAAAACCTGTCTTTTGAAATGTGCCAGGTCATAGTTATTGGGATAGACATGAGGGGGTATAGAATTCCAAAGCTTAGAGGTGTAGGGAAAGAAACAGTTATCAAATCGGCCCACCATTGAGTTGCCGACGGCCACACAGTAATCATGTGACGCAGCAGTTTGCCGAGTATTGCGTGGTCTAGCTAGTGGTGGGGGCTTACAAGCAGCCAGCTCTCGGGAGCAAAAACCAAAGTAATACCCACAGAAGATGGAAATTGAACCAACATTGGGGCGTAGGGCAAGCTGGTACCGTAAAACCTTTAGTAATCTCTTCATTCGTGTGTCTTGTGAAATTAGTGTGGGTTCGGCAGATGGTTTGCGACATTCGTATCCTGGGGTAGCCTTGAGGCAGCGGGTCGTCTGGATGGCTAGGAGAGTTAGGAGACAGCGGGTCGTATGTGCTGGCTGGGGGAGGTAAGAGGCAGCGGGTCGTATGTGCTGGCTGGGGGAGGTAGGAGGCAGCGGGTCATATGTGCTGGCTGGGGGAGGTAGGAGGCAGCGGGTCGTATGTGCTGGCTGAGGTAGGTAGGAGGCAGCGGGTCGTATGTGCTGGCTGGGGGAGGTAGGAGGCGGATCGTGCTGTGGGTGGCAGCGTTACCAGGGCAACGCACTGGACGTTGGTCGTGTGTGCCTCGTCGTGTCTCGAAGTTTCCTGGCAACACTGATGTCGCCCTCACTCTCCACTAAGATTTTGGTCACGTTGGCAACCGTCGGTAGCCTTTAAGCCCACACTGGGCCCCTGGGAGTCAGATGGACAGACCAGCGGACGGAGGGAGAGACGACGTTTACTATACACCAGACGGACAGATTTACGGACGGACGGACTGACGGACGGACGTCTAAGAACGGCTACTGCTGCATGGACGAGTAGTGACACACACGAGGGTACAGTTAAGAGTAGACATTTATGTTGCTCTGACTCTACCAACAACAGCTGGATATAGAGGAAATTCCATTAACCTCCCCTTTCCCCCCAACACACGCACCAGTGTGAAAGTCTTCTCCTATGCGAATGACCTCACATTCACCTCACAAAGCCACATCAGACATGCAGCACCACATCACGCAAGCAGAGCACTGGCTCACTGAAAGCAGAGCGTCTGCATCAACACAGAAGTCCCCCGTCACCCACTTAACCCAGTAAGAGACACGATTGCAATCTACATCACCCTGTTCCCCAGATTGGTCAACCACATCCACCCAACAACACTCCATCCATACGAGGCATCACGCACGTCATCCAGATGACATTCGCTCCCCACACCGCAAACATAAACACATCCGCCGCAAACAGACTATAAACACTCGTCAGAACACTTGCCGACACTAACGTCGAACAAGAAAGAAAATTTCTCGGTAACTTCCCAAGGCAGTTTATTCGCTCCACCCTAAACTCTTGCCTGGTCATCCTCTCAAAAGCAAATATGACAAGACTACAGATCGCATGAAACAGCATCGAATAATCGTTAGTTGCATATCAACCACAAACATGCACCACCTGCACAGCGGAACAAATAGATAATGCTATCTCGAACACGATCAGCATTCATTATATCCTTTACACCCAAACCAATCCCCCATTAGAAATAATGATTGTGATGATATAAACGCCTGCCTCACACTCGGGCAATGTGCACTCGCAGATCCCCTTTCCACAACACTCAAATACTTGACAAATTAGATTCACGCTGTAGTGAATAGGCAAGCAATAAGCATCCGCTCTAACCCAATCCTAAATCCTTGATTCCTCATTGGGGACTGAAACTAAATTACCCAGACACGTACGAGTTACACTTTTCCTTTTGTACGTACACCTGTTGCCTCTCCAACTGTGCAAACATCAATTCAACATTCCAGATCGCCCGATATGTTCGAGATGGAACGTCCACACACTGAACACCTCGAGTGTTCTGCACACGCCCCACAGACACAGCATCACCACACTGCTCGAGCTGGGGTCCCGCCTGTCAGAAATGGCCAGATGCCTGAGCACTGGCGGAGCCCCATTGAATTACAGAGGGAGATAAGGAAGGTCCTGCGAACTTAAGGGAATATATATATATATATATATATATATATATATATATATATATATATATATATATATATATATATATATATATATATTCAATTACCCTAAGACCGATTTCTATGAAATAGTCCTGGTGGTATTACCCAGGTCCTCTTTGTAAAGTCTCCTGCAGCTCAAGCCTGCGCCACTTCCAGTTGCAGGGAAATGTAGACTCTGTTGCTGTAAGAAATTTTTTGACGAGAATGTACTCCCAGTGACACAGCCTTCCGTAAAGCGATTCTTGGTTTTGAATCTTGGGCGCAATAGTTGGCCCACGCCTAGCCCAGGTGTTCATCCTCCTATCAGAGATGGTTGATGAATAGATGCCTGGTTAGGCTTAGTGTGTGTGTGTAGACACATAGTATTAAAGATATGGCACATATACATGTATATAGGGTTAAGAAACGGGGCAACACGAGTGTCAAGCTCTCTGCCAGTGAAACACAAGTAATAACCACACAAATAGTAACGACACACACACACACACACACACACACACACACACACACACACACACACACACACATAGCGCCTCCACTGCACACGGTCAAGGTTGATCGATTCCTGTGGCACCTTTTTATGAAATACGTTTAGCTTTGAGAAGTTCACTGTTTCTATTCAGTAGCCGCCATAACACGAGCAGAATCATGCCCCCAACCATACCCAAACCAGACGAAAGAAAAACAGTAGGAGAAAAAGACTAATTGAAGTCAAATAAGAGTTAACTCCCTTGGGTGTATGTAGACCTGATTCATGAAGGTGGAATTGTTATAGGAAGAAAGATGAAAGAAGGAAGAGAACTTTCATAGCTTAGCTCTTCCATGATGGAAGAAGGTACCGTAATGCTCACTCCTCATGTGGCTGGTTTCCACCCACAATCCTTCCTTTCCATACCTAACTCAACCCCCTCCCTCCCTGACCTTTGGTGCTGCTGGGCCACTCACCATGGGCCTTATATCATCGCTACAATCAATGCCTCAGAGTACACTCTCCACCTCTCACAAACCTTATCCTCGGTCACCGTCAATATCTCAGGACTGTGTAGTACACCCTCACCTCTCTCACACACCTACACACACACGCACACACCTGCTTCCCTTCTTTCATGATATCTTGTTCTTTTTCCTTCGATGTTCATACGTTGATGTATGTCATATTCTCATTTGCTTTCACTCTATTCATATCTAACAATCTCTTCTACTGTTTCTGTTCCTCTTTTTCTTTATATTCTACACTGTTTGCCCTTCTCTCACCAGGTTTATTTGAAAGATTCACCTTATCCCAAACTCTGTTTTTTTTTTTTTTTTTCTAGAAGCGCTTCTATAAAATCTTCATTCCACCTTGTTGTACCTCAGTTTTCCAAATTTTACCTCTACCTGTCGTACCCCACACGGCTGTGGCAGCCTCTTTTAACTCTACAAACGTCCTCGCACTACCTGAACATGTACTGTATACCAACATCTCTCATCTTCTTCTTAAAAAAGATAAAGTTTTACACTTTCATTTCTCAACCATTCAACTTTTATCCTTTTTTTATTCACATTCATAATCCTAGATCATCTACATTGAAAGGCTTACATATACATTATCTCTATAACATCAGACATCCCCCCCCCTTCCTAACCTTCCTTCAGATCACACATCATACACATTGCTCATCATATTCCCTCGTACTAGGAGCTCATTTGCTGTACACTTGCCAACCTTATCTTTTATTTACCTATCTCATGTGCATGTATGGGGATCCTTGTGTTGAATGTACTGGCAACACCTGTCATCATTCTCCCCTGGAACACCAAACCTACGTATGTTCCCCTCCTGGAACTCCATACCTACCTATGTTTCCCTCCTGGAACCCCAGACCTACCCATGTTCATAAGTGAAACAAATACGGTAAACAGTATACTTACCTACATACAGTTAAGCCAATTGAATGTCATGTCTCACAGATGACATAGCCTATTGAAAAGCTAAGGATACGATACTCGCCCTTTACATGGCCTTCCAGACTCATTTGGGACACTGCTCAGTTCTGGTCACCAGACCTGATCCATGATGAAGAGAAACTTGAACGAATTCAGAGAAGAGCAAACAAACTAATCCCTTCACTATGAAATAAATCTTATGAGGAGACTCAAAGATCTAAGATTATTCTTCCCTCCTTCAAAAAATAGAAGAAAAAGACTGGGGGAGGGGGGAATGGGGAGTTACATTACTTAACAATGTTATTCCACAGTTCTTCGACAGAACACAACAAGGATTTTCTTTTTTGTCGAAATTTCTGCTCAGTGTAAGTCCGAGTTCAGTTGTCAGTGGCTTGCTGGTCAGTCGTTCCCCCTGCTTTCCGTAGGAGCGAGCACACGAGACCCTGGAGGCAACTGCAGTTTCTGGGTCTCCCATTTTGCTCGCATTTGCTGTTGCGTGAAGTCGACAGCACTACGTTGACTCTGTGAGGTCCTCTCCAAACACACATCAGCCAAGGTGGGAAGCACATTCGTAGTCTCGCAGCAGCTGCCCGCCGCTCCTCCAACCATACAATGTTACATTGTCGGCCGATATCATCAGACTTGAGATTCTGGAGTTGTCTTTCCTCAGGACAGCTGGCAGAAGCAAGATTTCTTGAGAGGATGTTGTTGATCTCACTGCCTGACGTACCAGCCAACAGAACCCTTACAGCTCGTTGCATGTCGACCACACTGGTCCGCCACTCTCTACTGCAGATGAAGTGATATTCAGAGGAGATTGGGCGGTGGAGTGAGGAGCTGTACCAATACCCAAAGCAGATGGATCGAGGCGAGTGTCACTGGAGAAGTCTGGGACTGGAAGTATAATGTTCCCCGAGTGGAGGCCCCTCACAGGCTGTAGGCGGGAATCCTTCCTTATTCCAAAATTGGTTTGGTCCAGCATGTCTTTGGCCGTGCTTTCTACAATGGGTTTATCCCGGCTCGCTTGCTTGTGGGCCTTTCAGGCATGAGTTCGCTCGAGGCTGCAGTGAAAGACACGAAAGTTGGAATGCCAGCCTGGAAAACAGTGCGAAGACCAAAGCCAAACTAACAGAGGGGGTTACTTGTTTCCACCGAGCTTCATCCAAAGGGACGTTCAAGGTCTCCAAAAGTCGTCTTCATGTTTCGTCACGCTTCGTGAGTCTGCTTCGAGTGGAAGAAGGTGAAGGCTTGATGAAGCTGGTTAACGTTGTTAAAAGTTGGACATATGGTTAAGGAGGGAGAGGGCGTCGTGAGCTTGTGTTGTTGATTCTATCTTCAGTCCTCTCAAGTCTTCATCCTTTTCATCCAAGATGATATCGATGGTCCTGGAATTCAAAGGACCACCAAGCAGAGCGTTGTTTTCCAGGTTGATCATTAAAAACTTCAAGTAACACTGAGGGTAAACTGTATGCAGTCTTTAGGATGTATGTGACAGTCGGCAGTCTCGCATCAGGAAGAAATCTGCAACAGACAAAGTATTCTGCAGCAGACAGCCTTCTGCGGTGCCATCTGCCAATGCACTGTCAGTTAGCTCAGCAGACAGGCTGCCCATTCTTGCATTAGAGACCAGACAGAATACAGGAGTGGCTGAACCTCCTCGACTGAGTGGATCTCGTGCTCGTCCCAGATGCTGACTCGGTGGTGCGATGTTGTAGCAGTTAGCACGGAAAGGAAACGTGGCTGAGAAAGTCCTGACGAACTTCTCCTTTACTGAACTGCTGGACAATTGCCTCACCTGAGCGTTCCTTCTCGGGGTGTAGACTACACTCCTGGATGTAAGTCACGAGGAAGTGCCAAGTATGGCGTGGGTGGGTCATGGGTGGCGAGCCTCTGTCTCCAACACTGTTGTCTGACTGGTCGGGAGTTAGCCGGGGGAGACCAGGGGGTTCTAGGGATAAAGGTCTTGGGGGATAAGGTCCCTGGATGTGGAGGGTCCTGGAGGCGGAGGGCCCGGGGGTTTGAGGACCCGAAAGCGGAGGGGTTTGTTGGGACGGAGAGCATGGGAAGCGCCGAGGAGTTGATTTTTTTTTGTGTGTCTAATTTTAACTGTTTACAGGTTAGGAAGTGTGTGGGTGTGTGTGTGTGTGTGTGTGTGGGTGGGTGGGTGTAAGTAAATATACAAGTGTTTAAATGTTTATGTACGTACATATTCTTGTTTCTTGGTGTGTGTGTGAGTGGAAATGCACGTACCTACCTACCTACCTCCCTACATTACCTACCTACCTACCTACTTACCTACCTACATTACCTACTTACTTACCTGTCTACCTGCTTAACTACCTTCCTACCATCTATCCACTTACCTTGCTACATACTTACCTACTTACCTATCTATCCTCTTAACTACCTACCTACATGTACCAACTACAAGCATATGCCGTGAAGGAAGGCCAGCGCGTTGCGCTCATCACGTTTCCTGCTTTTTTTCACGATGCCCTTGTTCTCTGCCACTATACACAGTTTTCACTCCTGGGTTCATAAGTCATAATACATGCAAGGTTTCTTTTGTGGGTTTGTGTGTATATGCCAGGCAGGCGGTTTTGTTCCAGTTGTCAAGGTATTGAATAGAAGTCTTTTTCATCTTCTTCGCAGGGCTTTCATATATTTTCGCTTGATATGTCTTTAATACAGTACGTCCCGCCGGGTTTATTGGAGAATTAACTCCTTTGTATCTTCCATGTTGCGACGTCTTTAGTTCAGTCATTGTTGTCAGTGCATCAGTCAGCCAGGCGCAGGTTATCGTGTATGTCTTTACGTCGTATTGTTCGGGTACATGTAACCTCTTATGGCAGTTCACACAAGTTGGCAGTCCCTCCATCGTACTGCTGAAGGATCCTCCTCCCACGCGACAACCTCACCTCTCACAACTCCTTGTAGAGACGTGTCCCTCACTCTTTCTCTCATCGAGCGCTAATTCCAGCGTGAAGAGAAGCTGTAGCCTCGCTCTTCCAGTCAGGGGTTGCCTGAGGCGACCGGTGCTCTGTGTATTGTATCCGCTGTATCACAGAGCATATGTATCACCCGTACCATACGGTCACTTGCTGATGCGGTTGAGAATAAGGACATTTGGTGGTTCCTCTTCGCCTCATCAACTGGGACGTCGCGTCCCAAACATGGAGAGGGTGCATTCCGGCAGAGGGTTTGAGGATACTAAGTCTCCATGTCCACATAGACAGATGTGGCGTGGCTACTGCTTTAATGGAGCACGAGACCAGATCCTACTCTCACCAACCTCCTGCACCCGAGAAGGTGCCCTGAGGCACTTCACCTGCGCCTTCCATCCACCACAGATGCCTCAGGAAAAAAGAACAGAATCCCCAGAGTCCTTAGACGACGCGTCGGTGCCTCTGTGGACAAGTCTCGAGTGTCAGATGGCTGCTCTCATGGCCGCCATCTTGACCAGCAATTAGGAGCAACTGCACAGATGGCACCCATCATTAACCTCTTTCAGCATGCTGAGGTTCTGAGCCAGACCCAAGATTCCTGATGAGATACCTGACGTGTGGACCAGCCACACGACGGGGCCCTGGGCGAAGAGGAGCTTCAGGAGGCATCGCGCACGGCGCCCCCGACAATGACGTACACAAACAGGTGAATCAGTTTTCTACAGCATGACACAGTGGGCAGGTTAGTAGGCAGATCTAACATCTGCTACACACACACACACACACACACACGCAATTTTTTTATGGAGAAGTTCTACAGGATAACTTCTGGTCGAGAATACAAAATCTTCCTTGTGTAATATATGTAGCCTTACAGCGTCGATTAGACGATAAACCTACGAATTCCAGCGTAATTTACCTGACATAATTTGCATCCAGGAGCCTCTGCCTCAGACCCCATAACCAGCGTACCGACGATGTGTTAGGTTGTCTCTGTTACGAGAACTTCAAGAGGCGGAGGCCGTCTTACATATGTTTACAATGGCTTTCCTCATGATCTCATTTGTAACCCTGCCTCCGCTGATAGCCTCTTATCAATTCTTCTCAGTTGTTATCGGTGGCGCTTATATTACCACCGTCTACAATACGTGTACTAGAATTCGTAAACTTGACACAGATCATCTCTCCCAGGTCAGAGAAACTCGTCTACAAAAGGAACCCTCGGCTCACGCCGCCCTCCACTTTGGGGTACACCATCACCACCACTCCTCACTCATCACCGCTTCACGCGCTCTCCTACATCTCAACCTACCTGTGGTCTTGGCGGCTGTCCAGATCTTGACCTGGGGCTCCAATAGCGTACATAGTCTTGTCAGCAAATCTCTCTTCCGGGATCTTTATCTGATCTTTATTTCCTATACTTTGAAGCACACACACACACACACACACACACACACACACACACACACGCACACAAACACACACACACACACACACACACACACACACTCCCTGAATCTCCTAGTATCCCCCACCATAGACGGCTCCATCTCCTGCAGCTACCAATGGCCTCCAATTCACGGAACAACTTGGTGAATGGTGTTAGGTACACCGCTAACATGGTGGCTGCTCTCGAAGACTGTAACGACTACTTTGTGCTGAGAACACACCGTGAAAGAACAAAGACTTACAAGAATACCCGTATCCCCGACGAACGAGCACAAGCACTTCCAGTATAAGGTCCGAATACCTGCAACTTCCAACCATCAAGACCATGTTGGTTATGCAAACTCCCTCCGTTTTCCCGAGAGCCTAATGCTATGGGAAATCCCGTGGGACGAGGGACCATGCGCGAACCGATCATTGGTATCGCTTTCTTCCTTCAAGGCAGAGAAGGACGCTCCAGCACCACAGTCCATGAGACTACGCTAAAGGTCGAATACAAATTACGACCCTGGCGCAACAGTTGCGGGTCTACCTGCACCAGCCGTCGATGGAGGTTTTGAATCGTTGGCGCGGTGATCAGACGGAATGCAATCCCATTCACGCGAACCGAGACGTGCGTTGCTCAAAAGCAAGAGCCACTGCACCGCACCAGGGGATGACGGTGTCACCAGTGAGGTTCTCCAACTTATTACTGAAAGTCAGGACCCGCTAATCCCCTTCGTCGGTCCTTCCCACAACGCCCTCCTCATGCCGGGACACGCAGCACTGCTATGTCTCGAACCACACTCATAACTCTGATCAGCTTCGACCTTTCTGTGTCACGTGCTGTTTTATTTTTCTTAAAGCCTTAGATCACATCATGGTAAATGTAACTCCCGCAAGCATCATCTCCACTGAGGCAAGTACTGACTTGGTGTGTTTTTACCTAATACAAGTCTATGGCCACGTTTGTACAGTTGCTGCTGCATGAGTTCCAGTTCACTTTTTTCTTTATATATATATATATATATATATATATATATATATATATATATATATATATATATATATATATATTATATCAAGAACTGTATTATGTGTTACGTCATCGGTGTATATTTTTTGGCAGAAGTGTAAAAGCACAGCCGCTGTCATGTTTAGGAGACGACTTACTTTGTAGCTTAAGCCTCATTGATTTTTGCTGTTATCTTTGTCTTCAACAAGAATACAGTGGCAGGTGTATCCGGACGCCTGATGGTACGGTGAGTCCTCTGGGTGCACCTGTTTTATTGTTGTCGCTGTGCGATGATGTCTCCTCAGAACGATTTCGTATCTGGTCCTTCATGTTTTTTCCCCTGTGTATTCGGAACTGGATAGTGATACTCACATTCAGGAAGGAGTACATATATCATATTGGGGTTATTTTCATATTTTTCTCCCATTTGAATGGGTCCAATCTCGGTTTTATTATTTCTTTTTCGAACGTACGAGCGTAGTATTTTCAGAATCCGGTCTCAATATATCAGTTGCTTTCTCTTGATACTGCCTGTCTCTGTTCTCTTGTGAGTTTCTGTTACTTTTGAGTCTGCATTCTCATTTTTGTTAACTTCCAAGCTCTTCAATTTCCCCTTCTTTGCTTATTGCTATTTTGATTTCTTCGTTTTCTTCAAGTCATCTACCGTTTTCTCTCTTTTGATAGCCACCGTTTCAAGCCATGTTTTCTTTTTCTAAACAGTCTTAAATCCTTTCACAGTATTTCTCTTATACCATTATGAAAAGTGGTTGTGCCACACGGTGAAGATATTTCTTCAGTTGTACCCGACCCATCCATCCTCCCACTTCCCTCCAGGACCCTGCGTTACCACAACACTGGTCTGGGTCCTGTCAGATATGGTCAGCATGTACGTACCTCCGACGTATCCTGCTTCTTTCCTTTGGGCTGCAGAAATAAAAAGACCTGTTCAGAGATAAAGACCCGGAAAATGCAAATGTAGTTTTTTTTTTTTTTTATTTTTGAAAAATAAATTTACCACCACGATCATCATGTTTGCAAGCGTCCGGCTCCCTGTATGGCCAAGCCTAGTGTTGACAACCGGTGAAACTTGGCAAAACTTGGAAATGAAGGTTTTTGTGGAACATATCATTAAGATTTAGTATACAAGACACGACTGATTTCGTGTATGCTCAGAATTGAGAACTATTCTCCAACTTGCAGGGTGGAATATTCTCAGCTCTTAATACAAGTTAGGAAAAAATGTATGATGCAGTATTTTAAAAAATCGTTGATTCTAAAGTATTTCATCCTCTTGGGTTTCGCATCGCAAATGGAATCTTGATTGATTCAAAATTCAGCTTGTTGATATATATATATATATATATATATATATATATATATATATATATATATATATATATATATATATATATATTATCTTTATTATTATACTTTGTCGCTGTCTCCCGCGTTAGCGAGGTAGCGCAACGAAACAGACGAAAGAATGGCCCTACCCACCCACATACACATTGCATATACATACACGTCCACACACGCACATGTGCATACCTATACATTTCAACGTATGCATACATATACATACACAGACATATACATATATGCAAATGTACATAATTCATACTTGCTGCCTTTATTCATTTCCGTCGCCACCCCGCCACACATGAAATGACAACCCCCTCCCCCCGCACGCGCGCGAGGTAGCGCAAGGAAAAGACAAGGCCACATTCGCTCACACTCGGTCTCTATCTGTCATGTATAATGCACCGAAACCACAATTCCCTTTCCACATCCAGACCCCACAAAACTTTCTATGGTATACACCAGACGCTTCACATGCCGTGGTTCAATCAATTGACAGCACGTCGACCCCGATATACCACTTCGTTCCACTTCACTCTATTCCTTGCACGCCTTTCACCCTCCTGCGTGTTCTGGCCCCGATCGCTCAAAATCTTTTTCACTCCATCCTTCCACCTCCAATTTGTTCTCCCACTTCTCCTCGATCCCTCTACCTCTGGCACATATATCCTCTGTCAGTCTTTCCTCACTCATTCTCCATGTGACCAAACCATTTCAATACACCCTCTTGTGCTCTCTCAACAACACTCTTTTCATTCCCACACATCTCTCTTACCCTTTCATCACCTACTCGATCAAACCACCTCACACCACATATTGTCCTCAAACATCTCTTTTCCAACACATCCACCCTCCTCCGCACGACCCTATTCATAGCCCACGCCTTGCAACCATATAACATAGTTGGAACCACCATTCCTTCAAACATACCCATTTTTGCTTTCCGAGGCAATGTTCTCGCCTTCCATACATTTTTCAACGCTCCTAGAGCTTTCGCCTCCTCCCCCACCCTGTGACTCACTTCCACTTCCATGGTTCCATCCGCTGCCAAATCCACTTCCAGATAACTAAAACACTTCACTTCCTGCATTTTTTCTCCATTCAAACTTACCTCCCAATTGACTTGTCCCTCAACCCTACTGTACCTAATCACCTTGCTCTTATTCACATTTACTGTCAGCTTTCTTCTATCACACACTTTACCAAACTCAGTCACCAACTTCTGCAGTTTCTCGCCCGAATCAGCCATCAGCGCTGTATCATCAGCGAACAACTGACACACTTCCCAAGCCCTCTCATCCACAACAGACTGCATACTTGCCTCTCTCTCTCTCTCTCTCTCTCTCTCTCTCTCTCTCTCTCTCTCTCTCTCTCTCCAAAACTTGTATTCACCTCCCTGACAACCCCATCCATAAACATATATATATATATATATATATATATATATATATATATATATATATATATATATATATGTATATGTATGTAATATAATTTTGATATAGTTTGGTCGGAGTAAGGCTATACTCAAGCCACAGATGTTATAGTCTTAATTATCATCAATTTCTCAAGAGAAGATTGAACACATCAGTCTAGTCGACAGGTTATCTATGATATTTTACATCAGATTTACATTCTTACAGACACTCCTCTGATAGCAAGTACAATTGCCTCTACTGGTCCAGTGTACTTTTATTTGTTATATATCCTTTTTCAGAGGTATGTACGATAGAACCAAAAACGTTGCTTATAATCATTTTTCATGCGTTGATTTTTCCTTAGATTTATCATAATTTTGTTTTAAACTTGTGAACATTTAGTGATTCAGCAATATCCCTGACTAACGTGTTGCGAATTTGAAGTATTCTGTGTATCTGGCAAGTGTTTCTGCCTGATGTTTTAACCTTGGTCGTCTTGTGTATATATTTTATATATATGTGCGTACGCGAGTCACAGCCATATGTACGAAGTCTGAAACTTCTGTCATGTTTTCCAACAATTTTTTTTTTCTCTCCCAATCATGTCTTCGAGCGAGCGACGATAATTTAAAGTTGGTGAATTAAGCGCTTTTAATGTATCGTCATGCGCAACGTGTCCTCGTCCAACTGGTAATTTCGTAGCAAGACGTTGCACATTTTCAGTCGTGTTATGATTTTTCAGACGAGGATCTAAATCAGATTATTATGCAGCGAGTGAGGACGTATACGTGGATTCTTGTGTTTTCTAGGCATATATATATATATATATATATATATATATATATATATATATATATATATATATATATATATATATATATATATATATCTCCTTTTCACGAGTGTGATTTTCAAAGCAATTTTTTTTTTCCTTCTATAATGACACCGTTATATTTTCAGCTCTCGATGTTACATCGTTTTATTACTACTCTTAAAGCATCTATAATTCCATTTTTCTTTTGATGTCGTTCTGATCTTGTATTGTTCCACTTCCTTGGATCGAAGCTTAACGTCCATTTATCTGACCCTGCGTACGTTATCCACATATTCAGAAATTCATCTCGGGCCTCTTTCTTACGTATTTCATGGTATACTGTGATGTTATCAGCATATAAGTGCGGTTAACTCTTGTTTTGATCTGTCGGAGATAGATCGTTTGTGTTGATGAGAGATAGAAGAGGCCCTTCATAACGTGGTTCCTTTAGGTACTCCGAAAGTGATCGATTTCCATCCTGATATTCTTGCCATTTTCTATAACTCTGGTCCCGTCTGCGGAGCAACACTTGGTCTTTCTTTATGGCGTATCGACCACCTGTCTGTAAATGGGTCTTCCATAGGGAAATGTGTTGAACGTTTTCTCTAAGTCGCATAGAGCGACGCTATCCTGGCTTTCCCTGTCTAGTACCTCTGTCCATCCTTCTAAAGCAGGAAATACCTATAGGGAGTTCATTTTCAAGGAATGATTTAAGATGGCAAACCTTTTTAGCTTCAGGAATTTAATGAAACCCTCTTTGACTACCAAGTAGCAGGAGAAAATGAAGTACAACATTTTTCAAATACAGTTTATTTATAAATAGCGACATAGTTATAACAAGACACTGAAAAGGTTTCATTTAGAAAACTACATCGACTCCTTGCGACGATTGCAAGGTACACGTTGATGGCACCAGGTACCCTCAGAGGCAATGGGATACTCACACATTTCCTCATAATTCATGTCCCATCCACTTCATGAGATTCAAACGTGGTTAGAGCGACGGTACAACCCTTGAGCACTGAGGTACGACCCAGGAGTCGACGGCTAAAGCCCAGGATATGAGAGACTGGCATATCACCTGACCTTTAAGGGTCATATCAAAGGCCAAGCCATCGCAAGGTCGTAATGCCGTGCTCAAGGATCGCGCCAACGTGCTCAAGGGTCGTACGTACCATTATGCTTAACAGGTCAGACCACACTATTTGGAGGAAAAAATCTTACATGATTACTACATTTTTAATATATTCATCTGATAAAGGTTGTTTTGCTTAACCTATACGTCTTCCGCGGTTTGCTCCGCCAGTACTTCATTTGATGTCGCTATTTCGTCTCGGTTACTGTTGTGTTGGGGGTCCCCTTTCAAGCTGGGTACTGCCCACTGCCTCCACCCCTACGCCCCAAGGGTCGGGTATCCAGTAATTTCAGATACAACAACAAGTGGCCATTAGCAACAGCCTACCCCCCACCCCCCCCTCAACCCTGTTCCCCTTTACAGTCGCCATTAACCTCATTTGGACAGTTGTGGTTTTGTTTATGCCAAAAAGGAATGCATGTACAATTGATTTGATTTTCATAAACCAGCGAACGCGTCTTATCTGACAACGATGTACCTAAATTCCGAAGGCCATGGTGGCGATGACAGTTCCTTCAAGTCGAGAACTTTTAAGGAATTTAAGTATCGGCAAGAAAAATCACCAGAATAATAAACTTTACACTGAGGACCCCACCCGGAGAGGAAGCGGCGTTCCCTCGCCTTCCATGATTTGAATTATCCTATTGCCGGGAGCAAAAGTCAGGAAGTCTCGAATCTTCCAAATGATCGTGAACAGGAATATCCGAGACCGCTTCGGTTGTGTTTATTTCTAGGTCCGTAGGACAGGTCGAGGAACGTACGTGTCCGAATCTTTAATTTCTTACAGCGTCCAGCAGCTAAAATAAGAATAATATTTACTGATTCGCTGACGTGAGGCTGGGCGTCGTCAACATTAGCTGCCTGCCGCACAAAAACCAGTCCAAACCGCCTAACCGACTGCGCAACCTCGTCTGACATTGTGGCAGCAACATCCCCAGCAAGTCTTTTATCCATGAATACCCATTTATGTGAAGAATGTGAGTCTTAGTTTATGAGTTTATATTTCATTACGATAATCTATTTATAAAGTTAATCTTTAGATTACTATACAGACCTTTGTCAAGCCAGATACCGCCGTGGATTGCTAAACACGACGGGACTAGTTTTTGTGGCGCATTGTGACATTTATTGTCCCTGCCACAATGTTTACCACACTGGCTACACTGTGCGCTCCCTCCGCTCACCCTCCACTCCCACTTCATTTTGTTCTGGTCATGCTTCTTGCCAGTGGAAAGAATTTTGTGGAGATGCTTTTTTTATATTGGCTGCTGACAACCCGAGTAGATTATTTGATCCCGTGCGAGAAATATGTTCTTGGGCTGCAGAGTTGGGTTCGGTCAGTTGATGATGTTCTCTTTGCCCCATCTCATCTGTATCACCACCATTCTTGCTTCCATAGGGTGGTTAAAGTGCACAAAGCTCCACTGTTGATTTTACCGAGACATAGCAACCACTTGTATCCAGTATGATGAGGTGAAGAAGGTCTGATACCGTCAGAAGACTTCAGAAGTATCCACCTTCCACACTGAGCAGAAGCGTCCGGTGACCTACGCCTCTCTTCAGTCCTGCACTCGCGCACGTCTTCTGCCGCAGTCTGCCGTCACTTCCTTAACATCTTCATCTAAGATGTTTCGCCCAGTGTTCACTCAACTAAACCTTTCTATTTTTCTGTTTTTCACTCGTATCTTCACGTCACAACAGATGTTTACCATCCCAACCAACCCCTGCCAATCCATTTGTCCTAACGTCTCCACACCACACAGCCTTCCCTGCATCTGTGTCCTCCATCACTACCGGGTTATCCTTCTCTATTGCCCTCATGTTTGAATCCTCCCTACCTTGGAAATCACTGATAACATCCTATTCGCAAACTGCCTGCATTTACTTTTTTTTCAGTTGCATATGTAAGCCTGCACTTTTTCGTGGTGTTTGTTAACTTTTATTGCCCAACACAGTAAAGGAAGGTTCTGGTTATCTGATGATTATCTCAGACACTTGAACCAACGCCATCATCAGTTTTCTTGATTGGAATCTGCTGTAAACGCGTTGGGTAATTTTCTGAATAAAATGATCTGACATTAGATTCTTCCCACTCACCAAAGCGCTCAAACTCCTAATTCACCTGCCCACCTTTACTCTCTCATTTACCACCACCAGTGCCATCCTCAACTGAAATGTACATTCCATATCTCCAGCAGCACAACACCAGTGCTTGACCATCCAAACTGATATCACACCAAGACTCGCCCACCTCTTTCTTATGTGATCACCTCGCTCTGAACGTGCGGTCGCTTCGCCAGCCTCGTTCGCCGTGTCACCCACAGGGACTACTCGCCATTCTGCCCAGCTCAGCAGCATCATCAGCATACAATACTTGTACCAATTTACCTTCCGTTGGATTACCTGAGGTGTCGATCCCCAACCCCCGCCTGTTTTTCTACCTCAGGTTAGACTGTGTCAGGTTCTGTCCCTAACCATACCTTCGAATCATCAGGTGATCGTTACCGCTTTACCGTCATTCGCTCTAACACTACAACCATCATGTAGCCCCTCCTGAGCACCGCCCTACCCTTAGGAGGAGTAACTAGGTTATCCACAATCTTAACGCACTCCAACAGGCATTTACACCACTGTTCACACTCGCACAACCGATTTTTTTTTTTTTTTTTTTTTTTTTTGTCATCTGAAACGGCACGGACAACTGATTGCCTGATCAGGGCCATTCATTAACGCAACATTATGTATATACTCTATCCTGAGTCAGGTACCCAATTTATCGACCAATCCCTAGGGAAGGATAAACAGCCGGGTGGATTGTGTACTGATTGCCGCAACCAGGATTCGAACCTGTGCGTTCAACCCCGGGCGGCCCGTGAATGCATCACGGTCAGCAACGCTAACTGCTACGCATGTAGTTCCTGGTCTGAGGTTACTAGCAAAGGGTGAGTCGCATGGTATATGTGGGACTGTACTTCATTGGTTAGAAAATTGGTTGACTGGCCATAAACAATGAGTAGTGATTTATGGTCAAAACTCAGAGCGGTTTGACGTACCAAGTGGCGTTCCACAGGGAACAATCTTGGGACCGGATCTCTTTTCATTGTTTATTGACGTTGGTAATGGCTTGCAGTACAAGATAATGAAATACGCAGATGATCCTAAGCTGGGGAAATAAGTCTACAACCAAACTTGATCGTTTGCGTCTTCAAACTGACCTAGACAAACTGAAGGAGGGCCATCGGTAGCAAACGAATTTTGACAATGATAATTGCAAAGTTTAATATATATATATATATATATATATATATATATATATATATATATATATATATATATATATATATATATATCGGCTGTAAAACCGAGAAGGCAATAAGGTAAATGAGGAAAAGAGGAAGGCATAATGATCTTTGGTGACCTAGAAGCAGTAAAGAGACGAACAGAATTCTTGGGTTTATAATAACAGTAGAACTTTCGAAGTAAAGTCTAAGGAAGTCATCCTCACTGTGATTCGTTGATATCTCCTCGTCTCAAATATTGATTTCAGTTTTGGTCGTAATCGAAAAGAAAAAGTATAGAGTGAACGGAAAGCTACCAAGGTGGGTGATTTTCGGACTGAGGAATGAATCCTATGGGAGCCGGGTAAACGTTTGGCTTAAATTTATTCGACTTAGAAGAGAGAAGGTTAAGAGCTGATGTATTGTGGGTATTCAGAATCATCAGAAGCTTCGATAATGTCGAACTGACAAGCTGGATACCAACTCGTGGGAAAAACGTATGAACTCCAAAGAGGCGAAGTATTTTTCTTCGACAGTATTGTTAACATATGTTGGAAAGGCTTGCCATTTCAATTGGTTGAACGCAATGTTACACATACGTTTAAAAACAGACGATAGATATTTGGCTTCAAGTTCGCAGTGAACATCATTTGCCCCCTTCTTAGTCACATGAACGTTTTATCAGTGAATTATATGCATGCCTTTCTATTCTTGCCACACTAATCTGGAAGAGTCTCATCTCTTCCATTGTGACAGACAACTTTGAAGAGGACCCAATATGTGTATTTCATTGTATACCTTACGATCCAGATTTCCCAGTCCTTTTCTCAGCACTTTGCCATATGTATTTGTGAAATACTTCACATGTAGGTTGCATACTCTTTCCTCTGGCTTTATAAAGATTTTATTTCACTGCGTTTAAAGATACCAAAATGAAATAGTCATATTTTTTTTCTCTCTCTTCTAGCGCTCAAATGCTTGGAAAGCATTGAAATGTATAGAAAAAGACGTAGATTCCAGAGGGTCATGATTCGTGTAAGCCTCGTGGTTCTGATGAAATGTGTCCATATGTACTGAAGATGTTTACAGATACATTTGGCAAGCCGCATGAAATGCTCAAGATGTCGCTGTTGAAAGATAGAGTGTCATTCCCAAAGATCGAGTGCCATGGGAATGACAAGAGGATAAACGTCTTTTAAGAAAGGAGACAGAGAGGACTCGCTGAAGTACTAACCAGTCTCCCTGACGAGAATGACCTGTTAAGTCCTGGAAAAGATGATTAGAAAGCAAATGGACAACTTGCAGAGAAGAAACAACCAGGCTGAGTGAGAACAATTTCAGGAAAAATAAGTCGTATGGAAACAAATCTTTTTAGATTTTTTTTTATGAGATCATCAGCTCCGTTTCAGACCAAAAGGTAGACTGGATCGTTTATCTACATCTGGCTGGACTGCCAGAAAGCATTTCACATTATGCCACAAAGGATGTTGGTGCAGAATCTGGATCTTCAAGCAGGAATAAATGGGAGACTCTTTCAATAGACAGATTATCACCTTATTGGAAGGGAAGAAAAGGACGGTGGCGTACCGCAAGGGTTTGGCCTGGGACCATTGCTTTTTTGTTCTCTGCGAATGGCTTATCAAAAGAATGGGACTCATACGTGAATGTGTGCGCGCATGATGCTAAGGTCACGACGAAACTGAAAAGTGATGCACTGCATCAACCTAAAATGGGATATAGACAGCCTTCAAAGTTGACATGATACATGGTTGATGAAATTCAACCCGAGTAAAGTAATGATGTGACACACAGTGAAAGAAGGCCTCGGTATGATTATTATCTGGCTGGAAACAGGCTTCAAGAACCTGTTTGTAAGAGAGGCTTTGGAGAAGACACCATCGCTAACCTGTCCCCAGAGTCCCACCAGTATGATATTAGGAGAGACCAAGTGTCTGCTGGCCAATATCAGAATAAGATTCTGTATAGATAAGGAAATACTCAGTTGTTCCCTTGCTACATTAGGCCAAAACTAGAATATGCTCCTCTATTATGGTAAATGATTTTAATGAAGCACAAAGAACCAATAGAGAGGGTTCAGAGGGGAACAACAGAATTGATACCTTAATCAAATGAGGTAAGTTACAGGGAAACAATAGAAGCCTTAGATTTGTTCACAGTGGAAGAAAGAAGAGTTAAGATTGCAGAGATAGAAACAACCAGTCCACAACATGAAATTAAGAAAGAAGCATGTTGGAAGTGATGCAATGAAGTACTTGTACTGTGCAATAATAGTTCGTAAAGTGATTGATGATATCATGAATGTGGACAGCATACAGCATGCTGCTCTCGTGAGGTGTTTTACTTTTATCCTCGACCCCAAGGCTTCAACCCGAGGAACGCGTCTAGCTGCTGTCTCCCTCGATTTCTGTGTAGAGACTGTCGCTCGAGTATGGACCGTTATGATGTCTCCTTATTTACTTGACCAACTCAGCTGTGGGATTTTCCTCCTCTCTTCGTTTTGATTACTCTCTATAATCTTTCTAGTTTTAAAGAGTCTGTTCTACAAACACCCGCGGAGCACTGATGAACTTTTGTTTTCTTTTTCCTCTCTATTTGTGTCGCCCAAGATGGTCTTTGACTGGGACATGATTGGTCTGTGCCAAGTCGATCACTTTAAAAAGAGATTAATAGGCTGTATGAATTTAAAGTACAAAAGATGAGACCCCCACAAATGTAAAACTCCCTACCCCGTACCGTCAAAATGGTAATACAAAAACAGCTGTTACGAACACTTAATAATCTGTTTGAGAGACAGAGTACACAGATGTCAGTGGACTGGTGTAAAGTAGGTGAAGCGACACACATTAGGGTAGGCAAAGATGAACATTTAGACCGTGTATGCTAGGTTAAGCCAACCATACGAAAACTTGGTTAATGACTAGGCTAGTCAAAGGTGAATTTAAAGACGGCGTAAGCTAGGTTAAAGCTGACAAAGACCAGGCTAAGATTAAGATTAAACTCGGTAAATAAATTCAAGTTTTCCAGTAGTTATACAAATAACAAGGACAGAATGGCTAGAGATAGGAGCGGGGCTGACGAGCCTTCTACCATGTGAAACTCGAATCCTATCCATCTAGTATGACAGTATAAATGACTGACTAACCTGTATGCTAAGGGAACACCCGAGATCAGGCAGAGGACAAAAAAAAAAAAAAAGAAGAAAATGTCGTGCAGGAAATTTAGTGGCGGAAACAATTAAGATGGGGCTGGAAGAGGGAAGGAGTTGCCAGGGAAGACCTGTGTGTGAATTTTTTCCTTCATTAGGTATGGGTACTCCATAGTTACCCCTTGAAGAGGATGTGACGACCCTTGAGGACCACAGTACGACCCTTGAACACCGTCGTACCCCAAAGGTCGTACCGTCGTGCTCAAAGGCGCATCGTAGTGTTCAGGGGTCGTACCCTTTGTGCTCAATCTTGTTCAATACTTTAAAGCAGACCTTTGATTCCACTATCAGTCTTTGAATGACGCCATTTCTCTTTGGTCTCTCTCTCTCTCTCTCTCTCTCTCTCTCTCTCTCTCTCTCTCTCTCTCTCTCTCTCTCTCTCTCTCTCTCTCTCTCTCTCTCTCTCTTACTGATTTTTTTTTGTCATATGGCAACTGGGACTATAATGTACCCCTCTTATGTTATTTACTTGGACTTTCGTAAAGTCTTCGATAGAATACCACAGATTAGACTCCCTATAAAACCAAAGTTCATTGGACTGTAGATGTAATGTATACGTTGGATGGCGGACTGGCTATTGGAAGGGAAACAGTAAGTGGTATCAAATGGGGTAAACATCTGACTGGCCTCTTGTGACGAGCTGAGTTCCTCATGGATCACTCCATGGACATTTCGTTGGCCCGGAGACGCAACCCATCAGGAGAATTTCGACACGAACTTAAGAGACCAGGGGTATTTAGACACTAATGGAATGGTCAGATGCACGGGAAATGGAGTTCAACACAGACAAATGTGGAAGTAATTGACTTTGGCGCCTCAAACATAAATCACGAATATAGAAGAATTCTTGGTGAGCCATAACGAAAAGTTAGAGAGGACGTCAGCACTGACCTTTGATACGCTAAACAAAGTTGCACACGACAAAGCCAACGGGAGTCTGTGATTCATAGCAAGAAATATAGACTACAAAACAGAGAATACGATGCTCTGGGCAAACTTTTATTCTCTGGTCATATCTGGTCACCAAACTTGATCAGATATAGAGGAAAGCTTAGAACGAAGCCAAAGAAGAGCAGTCAAACCAATCACTGAAAAAAAAAGCTTTATAAGGAAAGACTTAAGGAAGTGTATACACCATGGAGATCTGATGGAAGTTTCCAGAATACTAAGTAATGTCAACAATTTATGAAATACGAAACGATGGTTTCAGTTAGTTATCAGAAATAACGGTATTAAGATGAAAGGAAGATGTAATAGCAAAGTAGGTATTTTTTTTTGTTGTTGTTGTTATTACTTGCAGAGTGGTTGAACGTTAGAATTTAAACACCAACAGATGTTGGAAATGTAAATAGTATCATTATACTTCGTGATATTCTCAATGTATATGATTAACAGCGAATGTTTGTTTGTGTGTGTGTATGTGTGTGTGTGTGTGTGTGTGTGTGTGTGTGTGTGTGTGTGTGTGTGTGTGTGTTCCCTAAACTTTTCCACTGCAACAAACTTAACACAGTGATACAGGATGATATGAGGAAGGCGGGGGGGGGGATGATAGAATGATAGAAGGACGTTCATGGAGGTTTTAAGTGTTTTTTTTTTTATGTGTGTGTCATCCGTGAAAAGTTTTTACCAAGGATGTAAGGCATGCGTACGAGTAGGAAGAGTGGAAAGTGATTGGTTACCAGTGAATGTTGGTTTGCAGCAGGGGTGTATGATATCTCCGTGGTTGTTTAGTTTGTTTATGAATGGGACTGTTAGGGAGGTGAATGCAATAGTTTTGGAGAGAGGGGGAAGTATGCAGTCTGTTGTGGATGAGAGGGCTTGGGAAGTGAGTCAGTTGTTCGCTGATGATACATCGCTGGTGGCTGATTCGGGTGAGAAACTGCAGAAGTTAGTGCTGTTTCATGTGTGGCGGGATGGCGACGAGAATGGATGAGGGCTGCAAGTATGAATATGTACGTGTGTATACATGTATATGTCTGTGTTTGTATACGTATGTATACATTGAAATGTATAGGTATGTATAGGTGTGTGTGTGGGCGTTTATGTATATACATGTGTATGTTGGTGGGTTAGGCCATTCTTTCGTCTGTTTCCTTGCGCCTCCTCGCTAACGCGGGAGACGGCGATTAAGTATGATAGATAAAATAAACAGGACCCAATCCCAATATCTTGATCGTCAAACAGGTCAAAACTTCATTTTTCCTTTCACACTTTCCTATGGATTTCCCGTGGCAGTACTAGTAGTGTTTTTTGTTATTATTATTATTATTATTATTATTATTATTATTATTATTATTATTATTATTGTTATTATTATTATCATCCTACCGGCAGTTGAACCATAGGGAAAGGTGGATAGGGAGGTGCTTTCCGCTTTACTGTCCTTTTTCTACTATTATTTCAGCCCTAGGCTTTAGCAGATGACCTACGTCATGGACTATCGCGTCTCCTGTTATCTGTCCTTCCCATGAACTCCCGCGTATTTCATTCGACTAAACATTTGAGTCGATTATTACACACATTTCTGTATACGGTAAACCTAGTTTAGCCTTACCGACAAACGTTCATGTCTAGTACGTTGGTGTTCGTTGTGTTGTGTAAGTACGGAGCTGTTGTCTGTACGTGATTGATGTGAGGTTTGTACGTTCGCAATCAGCTCCATGGCTGCGCCACATTCAGTAGTAGGGAAATGATGGACTGTTATGGAGTCGGAATTTCTTTCACAAGGTTGCGTTCCCATCACGCAGCCTCGTCAAGGGCGGCTTTTCACTCGCGGTGTAACCTCGAGCAGGCGGAGTCCAGTGTGTGTGTGTGTGTGTGTGTTTTTAGCATTATATACTTTCACTGAAAGTCAGTAACGTCAGGGAGATGCGATCACGTAGTAAGAAGTCGTTAAGGTAGAGAGGACGTGATTACGAACACGTCAGTATAGGCACGTGGTCTATAAATCTTACACATTGATTAGCATACAGTGTACGTGGACACGACGAGGAAGTGATGATCATGTACGTCGTACGTGACTATGGGCGCGTGGAGTGCCCCGCCCGGCCACCCGTCCGTGCGGACCTGAGCACGAATGTGCGACCCCTGAGCACGACGGGTACGGCCATGGGGCACGATAGCCTGGGCCTTTGACCTGACCCTAAAAACCAAAGGGAACACTGGGTTGGTGGTGACCATTTAAGGTGAGGAAGGCGGGAACATCTGGCTAATAATAGCTCGAGCCTCCAACCTATGACCTTAATGTGACGTCACGCTTGACCTCTGACCTTTCCTGTCGGACGCCTCTGTCCTCAGCCCCCCAACCTCCCCACACATTCTCTCATCCCGCCCACCTTCCCTGCCCACACTCCACGCACCCTCCCCTCTCACACTCCACGCACTCCCCTTCTTACACTCCACGCATCCCCCCCCTCCCCCCGCCCACTCACGCTCCACGCATTCCCCCCCACTCACACTCCATGCACCCCTTCCCTCAATCAACACTCCACGCACCCTTCCTTGCCACACTCCATGCACCTTTGCTTACCACACTCCACGCACCCTTCCACCCTCGCCTACCACACTCCACGCACCCTTCCCTGCCACACTCTACACACCCTCCATTCCCGCACCAACGCCAGAACAATTAACCCAAAACTTTATGAATTAACAACTGATACGTGAGTCAGGAAAGCTTGATATCTAAGCAGTAACACAAGTCCGATGAAAAAAACAAAAGTTTTTTCAGAGTTTTCGATCCAAGTGTGTAATATTTATCCTAAACACAGACTTCGCATATATGGTAAGGGGGGGGCGTTATATTATATTATATATGGTAAAGGAGCGTTATATTGTACGATATATAATAAGGGGTTGTATTATACTCGCCAAAACATCTTATGTCGAGATATAAGACTCTGTATATTGAATCAACTGGTAAAGCGTCCAATGTCATATATGGGGATAGAAGTATGTATAATGAAGCGAGACAAGTTTGGACGGCCTTGACAATAACCGGGAAGACCTGACAGTTGACCGTGAAAGAAATAGACTAATTGACGGCCGTGAAGACGACCCCTTTTTGATCAAATGGTCTGAGACCCAGCGAGAGACGATGATATTTTAAGAACGCCGATGTGTACAGAATAAGACCTAATTAGCACCTGTGTGTGGACGGTGACAAGATGGCGAATGGTGATCACACCAGTGTATACGGTTCACTGTAAATTGCCTGTGCAGAGTAAAAGAAAACAAAAGGATGGTACGTAAGTTTAGATCAGTAGGCCCCCGGCAGATTGCACCATGACTGAGAGCAAGTAAGTAAATTGGATTAACTCTTAAAGGAGGACGCAGTTGCAAGAATCCAGGGTAGTTTTAAGAATACGAACTCTTTCCTCGGAGAATCGGATTCTCAGTTAAGAAAGATGAAACCGGATCGTGTAAGGGAGGAACAAATGGAGCTGATGCTCAAGTCAAAGGTAAAGGAAAGGCTCACTTGGTATGCAAGACGAGTGGCAACAAACAGGACCATGGAATGTACTTGAGGTTATAAATAGAGTGAATGAAGATGACCAGAACCAGGAAGAGAACTCTGAAAATAGATTTCCTCATTTAAGTATGAAAACCTCCACAAGAATTGTGTGTGTGTGTGTGTGTGTACGTCAGAAGCAAGACCGTTGATGATAATAATATGGATATAACAAGAAAGATGATGTAATGATGATAACGTTGTTTAAAGATTTTAACAACTCTTTCTCGGTCTGAATTCTTCCCAAAGTACAGTTGTTTGTTTCAGTCGGGAAGGAACTACCTAACCCCCTCCCCTCCACACCCCGATCACACATCCCTATAGAATTTCCGTAGCAGTATGATTCCCCTGCATCGTGATGCTTCCATTTTTTTTTTTTTTTTTACCCCCCCCAGTCCATAGTTGAGTTAGAGGGAGAGGTGAGTAGGGAGGTGCAGTTTCTTTTACTGTGTAGATTCTACCACAGTCTAGGACAAGAAAACATGAAATTGTTATGGACGATCAGGTCTTCTGTTATTTGGCCTTCCCATGTTCATATTAACCCGCATCCTACCCCCCTCACTCCCCGCACCCTAACCCCTCACACTCCACGCACCCTACCCAAAGGACTTGCTTAAACTCATTAGGAGCTCAGACATAAATTCAAGTGTGTATATTGTATGTTCATTTAATGTGATACATAGGTACAGTATTCTGTGTATCAAGACATACCGTAGTACAACCATGTATGTGGGAAACGGCGATGAACCATTATAGATAGATAGATAGATAAATAGATAACAATCATGTACAATACTGATGTTAACGTCTGTAATCTTACAGTCATGTCCAAATTTCATGTTACTGTAATTTGTACTGTGGTACACCTGTGTATACATAAGTACGTCATCTGGCCTGTACGGGTATTGATAATGGCATTATTGTTGCTTTTGAAGGTAATGGATTATCATTATTGTTATTATTATTATTTTTATTATTATTATTGTTGTTGTAATAATATTATTTATTATTAGTTGTTACTACCAGACGTACAGTGGTCCTCCGTTGTGTCAGTTCGACCAACAAGCGTGTGGTGCGAGCTTGTCTCTAGTATGCAACATTGATTACTTCGCTAAGTAATAATCAGTCTATTCTGGGAAGCTCATAAAAGAAGGAAAGAAATGGCGTCTAGTTAAACCTAGTGAGAATGACGAGAAGGAATCTGACATGCCTCCTACCCCTCCACTCTGAATCTAATTCTAGATATTCTAGAAATAGACGGGCGGCGGGAGCACGTTATCCTGAACATTGTGTGGTAATTGCGGGAAATATAGAAATTAGCTGTACGTCTGTCTCGCTGCTGAAGTTCGGCAGTTGTTTTTTTCTATTATTTTTTTCAGCGTAGCTACGACGGTTGCTGCGGGCGCTCGAGTTGTGAGGTGTGTGTGTGTGTGTGTGTGTTGGACGTTGGAGTTGTGAGGTGTGTATGTGTGTTAGACGTTGGAGTTGTGAGGTGCGTGTGGAGTTGAGGTGTGTGTGTGTGTGTGTGTGTGTGTGTGTTAGACGTTGGAGTTGTGAGGTGCGTGTGGAGTTGAGGTGTGTGTGTGTGTGTGTGTGTTGGACGTTGGAGTTGTGTGGAGTATGTTGGACGTCTGGCAGCTTGGGTTGTCGTTAGTTGTTAAGGTAAGGTATAGACCACATCCTGGCCAGCTTAGGGTTAAGGACTGGATAAACTTCAAGTCCCCTGAACCACGACGGGACGACCCTTTAATCACGACGGGACGACCCCTTGGGCACGACTATACGACCTTTGAGCACGACATCGCCCCTCTGGGGAGCTGGACAGTGTGTCGGTTGCTGACCAAGACCTGGCCTGTGACCCGACCCGCAAGAGTGAGGTCATAGGATTGTGTGCCGTGGCGCTCAAGGGTCGTACCGCCGTGCTCGAGGCGTACCTACGTGCTCAAGAGTCGTACCGTCGTGCTCAAGGGGTAGTACCTTCATACTTATATGTCCTTTTGCCGTGCTCAAGGGTCGTACCGCCGTGCCCAAGGGTCGTACCGTCGTGCTCAAGGATCGTACCGTCGTGCTCAAGAGTCGTACCGTCGTACTCAAGAGTCGTACCGTCGTGCTCAAGGGTCGTACCGCCGTGCCCAAGGGTCGTACCGTCTTGCTCAAAGGATTCATTGCTATGCATGTGCTGGTGGTAATAACCATTCTTGCCTTTTTTGTGTTTTATTCTCAATTGTTAATGAAGTGTGTTGGGAGGGGAAGGGGTAGGGGGTTATGTATCAAGGATGGTGGATTTCCTGTAGTTCCGGCTGCTTGTGGCCACAGGCACACGCTAAGTGAGGCTAAGTTTAGCACGGATAGAAATAGAACTACTTTAGAAATATTGACACACACACACACACACACACACACACACACACACACACACACACGTGTCTCTGTGGTTTACCGGTTAGCATTACTGACCGTGAGTCAGCACGGGCCAGCTTGGGTTCAAAATCCTTGGCGTGGCAATCGGGCCACACCCAACCCAGGTGCTCATCCCTCCTCCGAGGCTGGTCGATGAATGGGTTGTGTGTGTGTGTGTGTGTGTGTGTGTGTGTGTGTGTGTATACGTAACAGAAAGAAGATATGGTACGTATATACATGGTTCAGAAACAGCTAGACTAGTGTATAACTGTTTCCCTGCAACACACAAATGATAATTGCGCACACGTGGCCCATTCCGACAATAATTGGTAATTACTGGAAATAAATACATAGTCATGTTGATGTACATTCCTCCATAGAATCTCGAACGTACGAGAAACAAACCTACAGCGAAGGAGCAAGCAGGGTCGTGCCTGAAGCAGGAGAACACGCACCCTTCTCAGAGATGGCAAAGTTACGAGGGATTGTAAATTATAAGTAGAAACACTGTAGGAACATGGGTTCTCATGGTGTCCGAGAGAGAGAGAGAGAGAGAGAGAGAGAGAGAGAGAGAGAGAGAGAGAGAGAGAGAGAGAGGAGTCATGGAGAGAGGAGTTCCTTAAGAGTGTGTCCAGGAAAATTGTGCCAGTGAAGCACACTTTGATGATGATGATGATGATGAGGGACGACCACGATCATCGTCACCGGGACCACATCGTGGCACACACTACCGTGGCGGCGCAAGAGTTCACACTGGTGTTTACATGGACTCGTGTGGACGTCAGAGATGTCATGTATGTTACGACATCTGGGGAAAAAATGACTGTGTGATGCTCAAATTGGATTATTATGTGGTGAATGTTGAAAAGCACAGAGGAAACAAGACAAAGTAGAGATATCATTGCCGAAACGAGACTAAAAATATATATATATATTTTTTTTAGTAACCTAGGAGATAGGGTTCAGGAGCTAGGGCATTGTGCCAAGGAAGTGGAAAAGGATAAACACTATGCCGGGAGGAGGCGCTTTTTAATTTTCCAAAAGAAGGAACAGACAAGGGGGCCAAGTGAGGATATTCCCTGAAAGACTCAGTCCTCTGTTCTTAACGCTACCTCGCTAATGTGGGAAATGGCAAATAGTATGAAATTATATATATATATATATATATATATATATATATATATATATATATATATATATATATATATATATATATATATATTATATATATATATATATATATATATATATATATATATATATATATATATATATATATATGCATGACAGCTAGAGACAAATGGGGCCTTTGTTGTCATTTCCTCGCGCTACCCCGCACACATGAGGGGGGAAGGGGGTTGTTATTCCATGTGTGGCGAGGTGGCGATGGGAATAAATAAAGGCAGACAGTATGAATTATGTACATGTATATATATGTATATGTCTGTGTGTGTATAAATATGTGTACATTGAGATGTATAGGTATGTATATTTGCGTGTGTCGACATCTGTTCTTAACGCTACCTCGCTAATGTGGGAAATGGCAAATAGTATGAAATTATATATATATATATATATATATATATATATATATATATATATATATATATATATATATATATATTATATATATATATATATATATATATATATATATATATATATATATATATATATATATATATATATATATGCATGACAGCTAGAGACAAATGGGGCCTTTGTTGTCATTTCCTCGCGCTACCCCGCACACATGAGGGGGGAAGGGGGTTGTTATTCCATGTGTGGCGAGGTGGCGATGGGAATAAATAAAGGCAGACAGTATGAATTATGTACATGTATATATATGTATATGTCTGTGTGTGTATATATATGTGTACATTGAGATGTATAGGTATGTATATTTGCGTGTGTCGACATGTATGTATATACATGTGTATGTGGGTGGGTTGGGCCATTCTTTCGTCTGTTTCCTTGCGCTACCTCGCTAACGCAGGAGACAGCGACAAAGCAAAATAAACAAATATATATATATATATATATATATATATATATATATATATATATATATATATATATATATATATATATATATATATACAGGGTGTCCCCCAAAAAATTTACTCACTTTTTGACACCCTATAACTCACTGAAATTTTAGTGAGTCATAGGGTTTCAAAAAAATGAGTAATTGTTTTAGGGGGACACCTTGTATATAGTCACCATCGGCGAGTTTGTATCATGGACAGTGGACGCAGAGGAGCACAGCCTCGTCGAAACTTACACAAAAAAGCCATACATTATTTTCCTATCCGTCCGCTCACGATGATACAGTTGTGTATGGCAATTCGCCACTCGCTGTGTATCCCACGAGCAGGGGGAGTGTTTATGTCAATCTCAGGATTGTGTTATTTATGGTTGTGTATGAACATGAGTGGAGCAGAAACGCAAAGGAATTCCGTCATTTCCTCTGAAGTTTTTCTAATCTTGGATCATATGGAAGAAATACCATTTCTTTAATCTTGCTTGTGAATAGATGTTATGCTTATATAAACTACGCTGATATATATATATATATATATATATATATATATATATATATATATATATATATATATATATATATATATGTATATATATATATATATATATATATATATATATTGGGAAGAATCACAATTTTGCGCGTGGTCAAGATATTCCTATGAGTCCACGGGGAAAATGAAACACGATAAGTTCCCAAGTGCACTTTCGTGGAATAATCACATTATCAGGGGAGACACAAGAGAGAAATATAAGTCAGTTGATATACATCGAAGAGACGAAGTTATATATATATATTCTGTTTTTCAGCGGCATTTGCTAACTTTTACATATTTTGAGAGGTTATGTACAACAGGATATCTATGATCCGGCACAACAGGGACCCCTAGCTAGCCATGACGAATTTGATCAAAGCAACAGCAAACTCGTTTCTCCATCATGGGAGGAATTAATTCGCTGGCTAATCCCAGCGTCTGACTACTCGGCTGACGTTTTCATGAATGATTCGGAATTTTTTATTAGCTATGATTTGGCACCTGTTCGATTCAGTGATTAATTTAGGCATCTCTCAAACCATCTAGAAAAAAAGAAAAAAAAATAGTCATGACGCTTTTTATTTTCCTAAACAAACCTTTGGCGTTTTGCTTCACCTCAACAGCAGGTCTTCGTCTTCAAGACTTGCCTCAGGCTGTCGTACTCAAGCTGTCGATCTGTTGTGCTGAATTCAAGGGTCGTATGGTCGTGCACAAGAGGTCGAAACTCTTCCAGTATTCCATCACCCCAGTTTTCTCTCTGGCCACTTGGAGGCGGGAGGGTCAGCCAAAGCATTATCTGATTCAGTCGCCCCAGATAACCATACCCGATATAGAAAACGTGACTTTTTTTTTTATACTTTAACCGTCCGAGCACGACGGTACGACCCTTGAGGACGACCAGTGAAGCATCACGATGGGACCCTTGACCACGACAGTACGACACTGAAACGTGAGCCTTTATCACCTGGGTGCTACTCTTGACTGCAACGTCGTATTGAAGGGTTGTACTATCGTGCCCTAAGCGGTTGAATGTACACACACACACACACACACACACACACACACACACACACACACACACACACACACACACACAATAACACTGGAAAACAAAACAATTTCAGCCATAGGCAACACTGTATATATTTTTTTCAACCACTGTTACCATTCAAGGTAGTGTTGCCCGCCTTCCCTAATGGGGTATTAATACTGGATTCTTTCTCCTGTTTATCCCCAGGTGAGTTGAGCCAAGCAGGCCGAGGACACAGTCAGCTGGAGGACAATGTAAGTAGAATGCATTATGAGTTTGAGTTCTTTGACGATGAAGAATGGAGGTAGAGCCACCCCTCCCGCCTTTCCCACCCCCCGGAAGCACGACCTTACGACCCCTGGGCACGACCCTCTGGGCTCCACGGAGTGACGACACCTCGGCCACGACGGAACGACCCTTGAGCAATGCGGTACGACCCTAGACACGACGGTACAGCACTCGAACACGACGGTACGCCGCTCGAGCACGACGGGACGATCTTTGAGCACGGCGGTACGACCCCTGACCACGACAGTACGACCCTCAAACGTGACTGAAGCACGACGGCACGACCCCTGAGCACCACGCTACGACCCATGATTACGACAGTACGACCCTTAAATACAAAGACACTACCACGGCATGACCCCTTCGATATTACCTTCAGCACGACAGTTGTACCCACGAAGGTCAGGTCAAAGGCCTCGCCATCATATACCCATGGGTCACACCTTCGTGCTCAAGAGGTTGGCACCATACCGCTTTGTTTGTGAGTCAGGCCATATCGCTCGGTGGATTGAGGTTAAGAGGTCAGAGGTTGATGTAGGTCAAATTACATCAAGGTCCCTGAGCTGCGTGAGGAGGACATGTAGATAGTCATAATCCCAGTACCACTGAAGGAAGACTCGGCTGCTGGTGTATTATGAAGGGGGTCGGATTCTATGATGAAAGGTATTGACAGAACATCATAAATGTCAGTTCGACATGGGTCGGAAAAAAAGAGGAGAGGAGAGAGAGAGAGAGAGAGAGAGAGAGAGAGAGAGAGAGACTGTGTATGCGTGAGCACCTCTGCCTGCGCTGTGGACAACGTCCTCAAGAGGCCTTCACTCGCATGCCCATTCAGTTATACGCCAGGGGATCTTAAGGAACGTGGAACGACGTGCCAACTGGAACAGAAGAACACTGCATTATACTCGCCGAGTTAGGTGCGTAAGCGTATGCGGTTGATACCATCCCGTGCGGGTGTGGTGCCACTATGTTTCAGGAATATCTGGTCCACCAAACTCCACCAGTGTTTCCCGTCATGACCACATCCGTCGCAGCTAAGGCCAAACGAACAGTAGTGACGTTAGCATTGTGTTGTATCCCCCTAGGCGGTTTTGGTCAGTCGTACAAATCTTTCCCAATAGCTATGACCTGGCGCATTTCAGTAGACAGTGTTTTCACTCCCTTCAAAGTTCCCTGCATACTTTCCCTGGTTTCCTCTTTTCCTCTTCTGATCTTTCATAATCCTCCTTATGTTTCGGTAGAGGCCCGGCCCTGGTGTGGAATTTTGTCCTTGGATGAAGTCTGCAACGTAATATATACATATATATATATATATACATATATATACATACCTGTGTAGGTATGTATATTTCCGTGTGTGGACGTGTGTATGTACATGTGTATGGGGGGGGTTGGGCCATTTCTTTCGTCTGTTTCCTTGCGCTACCTCGCAAACGCGGGAGACAGCGACAAAGTATAAAAAAAAAAAAACAAAAAAAAAAAAAAAAAAAATATATATATATATATATATATATATATATATATATATATATATACACATACACACACATTTCCGCCACTCCTCTGGGGCATTCACAGCACTCAGGAAGCTGGCCACGTCCACGGGATAGGACCACAGAACAAGAAGTGTGATGGTTTTGTTTGTATGTCTGTGTTAGGAGAATACAGGGACTAATCAGGAGTTGTGGTTCAGTAGACAGGTAGTGCTCAAAGTGCAGACGAGAAAGTATAACTCGTGTATGCCTAGGGAGTGTAGTGTCAGGTACGTGAATGTCTGGTGGAGTGGAATTTAAGTACTGGATTTGGTTGGGTGGAAGTCCGGTTCTTGTAGACTCTTTATGGAGTGTACATGTTTTGCAGTTTGATTTTTTTTTCCTTTGTGGGCGTGGGTGTACTGTTAAGTTTAAGTTACTGAAGTGTGAAGGAGTAAACATTTTTTGTTTATGCTTTGGGTTTGATGGTTTATTATGGAAGGGAAGAGGGTTATGGTTTGGATGGGAGGGTCTAGTGTTGTTGGTAAAAAGTAAGGGTAGATTATACGGTAGTCTGCATGGGAGGTGTTGTGTTACTCCGTGCGTAGGTGTTGATTCTGTGTGGTTGCCTAAGTCAGGTACCCAGTTCATCAACCAGCAGCTATTGAAGGATGAACATTTGGGTTGACTGCAGACCGACTAAAGAGAAATTAAAGGTTAAATTTAGATGCCCTCTGGCGGCGCCAAAGGGTATTACAGGGTCATGGCGGCATCCAAAGGGAAAGAGAGAAAGTGAAGGTTTACTTTAAAGTCCCTTTGGGGGTGCCAAAGGCCAGTAGAGTGGCGTGGCGGCATCCAAACCAGGATTCGAACCTAAGATGTTGTGCTAAAAAGCTACCGTTCTCTAACCCATCAGTCAGTCAGTCACAGTCCCTGCCTGTGTCACTTCACACCACCTGATGACATGGAAGAACTCTGCCCACGCTGTGGTCTGTGGGGGGCTTCTAGTCTACTCTCAGGGCACAACGGTGATGTCTGACTCTTGTGTTCTGAGGTCCGTGCATTAGGCGTCCCATGCCCAGGTCCCCTTCCAGGCTTTAGGTGTCCAGGTTCTCATCCCTGGGCCTCTGTTCATGTCCCATGACCAGTTTACCCCCTCAGCGCCGGCCTCCCTGTTCAAGCCCCTAGCCCCATCTGTGGCCTCCTCTGCTCAGGTCCTCAGTGCCTGCTCCCGACCCCCAAGACTTCCTGCCCCGGACTTCTGCTACCGTCCCTCCTCCTCCCCTCTGCTTTTAGGACTGGGTGGTCAGCAGGGGAGGAAGGAGGAGTTTGGATTTAGCTGTGTAGCGTCCAGATGTTTGGCGTAGATTTATGTCAGATGTGTGGAGGGTTTGCTGGAGGCGTATTGTTGCGTCCAGATGTTTGGCGTAGATTTATGTCAGGTGTGTGGAGGGTTTGCTGGAGGCGTATTGTTGCTGCCGTGTTTATATACCCCCGGCAGACTGTGTAGTGATGGTGTTGCTTAATGGGTTAGGAAGGACGTTAATTAAGGTAAGCTAAGATTTGTCCATTATGTATATCGATGGATGGTTGGAGCATTTCTCAATGCTTTGAGGCCGCGAGGGAACCTTGAGTGCTCCATAGTAGAGCTGCTTCCCTGGTCTTGGGTATGTTTAGAGCTGGTCAACGGAGGTTCCAGCGTCTGTACGGACTGGCCAGCGATGCTTTACCTTGTGTGGTTATTATGTTCTATCATCAAACCTGCTGATGTCAGTGTCTGGTCCTGGGTTTTACAGCTCCTCTGGTTCCTTATCCTGTTACCCTTCATGGCTACGTCGCGGGGTTTTATAATAAATTTAAGTTTATTTCTAATTTCCAATCCTTTTCGGAGCTCGTGAGTCTGGATGCTCCTGACTTCTAAGTAGCTTTTTCTGAGGAGTGTGTTATTGGAGACTACTACTTGAGTGGTTTGGAGACGTTCATGTTCAGGGGACACTTCCGCTGTGTAGATTATGAAGAGCGTTGGTGACGTGACGCTGCCTTGGAGAACCCCGCTTGGTAAAGGAAACTTTGGTAACGTTTCAGAGTAGATGGTTATTATGGCGGTGTGTCGGCTAAGGAAGTTGCGCATTAGTCTTTCGGTAATTTCTGGCGAGTCTAAATGTAGTAGTTCATACCGTAGGCCGCTCGTCGGCACCATATCCAAGGCTTTCCTTATGTCTCTTCGTAAGAATGTGCAGTTCATTCGTTGTCCTCTGGTGACTGCAATTCATTCTGCAGCGACCGTGATAAAGAGGCGGTGCGTCAACCGCTCTTGAGGACAAACTGATGCTGGTTTTTAAAAGATGTTTTCCAGATGCCGTCTTAACCTAAGTTTGATTAAACTTGCAAACACTTCCCCTGGTGCATCTAAGAGGGAAAGAGGTCAGTAATTCTTTGGGTCACTGCCCAACGTTCCTGGTTCTAGTGCCATTGGTGTTACCTTGGCTTCCTTAGATCTTGGGGAACGTCTGGTGTGTTGATCACACAGCGTTGTGCTTGTTGAGACGGTAGTGAAGCCCCTTACTCCTTGCCCAGGTCCCCAGCTCATGGTCCCCTCCCCGGTTCCCAGCCCAGGTTCGCAGTCCAGGCCTACTTCCCCGGTCCCCTGCCCAGGTCCCCCTAGCCCCTGTTCTTGCCCATGTGGGAAGATGATACAGCCAGTAGGTTGGTGAGGCGACGACTGACCTTCAACATTCTTCCACGGAGCAGGTGTGACCAGAGAGCCAACGAGTGTACTCGCCAGGCGAAGCCCCCAGGCCGGGAGGACTGTAGGTTGTGCTATCAACTTGGACGTAAAGGTCTGGGCTGTCGCATTACCGGGTCGCCTCCTTCCTCAGTCAGATCATGGCCACCCAGTCTCGAGAGGAAATTATGAAGCACTCTTAAGAATATTCAAATTAGTGAAAATAACTGCAACCGTATGATCTAAGACTGAGAAGCCTGTCGAAATGATAACCTCTCCAGATTATCCTAACAGTAGATGGTAACGTTTCGGCTCCTCCTTCCTCTCCTCTGGTAAGGGATCCTTTCATCATATAAACCTCGGGATAACCGTACAAAACATCTCTGCATTCTCAGTGAACTGTGGCCTCCCTCTGCCAGTCTCGAGTCTCTCCCCACTGCAGAAGCCCCGGGCTGCGGGGAGGAAATAAGACCACTGAGGGGAAATTAGTAGTGAGCACACCACATGGACGAGACGCGCCGGGAACAAACAGCTACTGATGAAACGGAGAACTCTGAGGTCCCTCATTTGCTTCACACAGGCAAGATCTGTTGGTGCCGCCCGTCTGGTGACAGACAGAGTCTGTTGGTGCCCTCCGTCTGGTGACAGAGAACATCTGTTGTCCCCGTCCGTCTGGTGACAGACAAGGTCTGTTGGTGCCCTCCGTCTGGTGACAGACAAGGTCTGTTGGCCCTGTCCATACTGTAATGACTGTCAGCTGGAGGTCAGATGTTATGACGAGGAAAACATTAGCTGGATCAGTGAGCCTTATACCATACGACTTTCGTTGCGTTGTTGGAAACGCCAGGACATTTGTACAGTGTTAGTACACACAACACCCCAAAACACACACACACACCCACACACACACACACACACCCCAAAACACACACACAAAAAAACACTGGAAAACAAAAAATTTCAGCCATAGGCAACACTGAAATTTTATTTTTTTAAACCCAAACTTTTAAAAAAATTAAAGGTAGTGTTGCCCGCCTTCCAAAGGGGGTATTAATACTGGATTCTTTCCCCTTGTTTACCCCAGGTGAGTTAAGCCAAGCGGGCCGAGGACACAGTCAGTGGAGGACAATGTAAGTAGAATGCTTTAAGAGTTTGGTTCTTTGACGATGAAGAATGGAGGTAGAGCCACCCCTCCCCCCCTTTCCCCCCCCCCGGGAAAGCACGACCTTACAAACCCCGGGGCACGACCCTCTGGGCTCCACGGAGTGACGACACCTCGGCCACGACGGAACGACCCTTGAGCAATGGGGTTTTACGCCCCGGGGGACACGACGGTACAGCACTCGAACCGAGGGTTTCGCCGCTCGAGACGAGGGGACGACCCTTTGAGCCCCGGCGGTAGGACCCCGGGCCACGACAGTACGACCCTAAAAGGGATTTGAAGCACGACGGCACGACCCCCGAGCACCCCCGCTACGACCCTTTATTTCGACAGTACGACCCCTTTAAAAACAAAAAACACTACCACGGCATGACCCCCTTTGATATTACCTTTAGCACGACAGTTGTAAAACCCCCGAAGGCAGGTCAAAGGCCCCCGCCATCTTACCCATGGGGCACACCTTCGTGCTCAAGAGGTTGGCACCATACCGCTTTGTTTGTGAGTCGGCCAATCGCTCGGTGGATTGAGGTTTTTAAAGGTCAGGGTTGATGTAGGTTTAAATTACATCAAGGTTTCCCCGAGCTGGGGTTTAGGAGGACATGTTTGATAGTCATAATCCCCAGTACCACTGAAGGAAAGGGTCGGGTGTGGGTGTATTTGAAAGGGGGTTTTGGGGTTCTATGATTTAAAGGTATTGACAGAAATCATAAATGTCAGTTCGACATTTGGGGCGGAAAAAAAAGAGGAGAGGGGAGAGGGGAGAGAGAAGAGAGGAGAGAGAGAGAGAGAGAGAAAAGAGGGGAGAGGAGAAGAGGACTGTTTTATGCGTGAGCACCTCTGCCCGCGCTGTGGACAACTCCTCAAAAGGCCTTCACTCGCATGCCCATTCAGTTATACGCCAGGGGATTTAAGGAAGGGGGAACGGGGTGCCAACTGGAACAGAAAAACACTGCATTATACTCGCCGAGTTAGGTGCGTAAGCGTATGCGGTTGATACCCTCCCGTGCGGGGTTTTTGGTGCCCCTATGTTTCAGGGGAAAATTTTTGGGCCACCAAACTCCACCAGTGTTTCCCCTCTGACCACATCCGTCGCAGCTAAGGCCAAACGAACAGTTGTGACGTTAGCATTGTGTTGTATCCCCCTAGGCGGTTTTTTTGGGAAATGTACAAATCTTTCCCCAAAAGCTATGACCTGGCGCTTTCGGTTTGACAGTGTTTTCAAATCCCTTCAAAGTTCCCTGCATACTTTCCCCGGTTTTTCCCCTTTTCCTTTTGGGTTTTTTCATAATTTCCCCCTTATTTTTTTCGGTAGAGGCCCCGGGCCCCGGTGTGGAATTTTGTCCTTTGGTTTAAGTCCCGCAAGTAATATTTTATTTAATTTATATATACATATATAAACATACCCGTGTAGGTATGTATATTTCCCTGTGTGGAAGTGGGGTATGTTACATGGGTATGGGGGGGGGTTTGGGGCCCTTTCTTTCGTCGGGTTTTCCCTTTCGCTACCTCCAAACGCGGGAGACAGCGAAAAAAGTATAAAAAAAAAAAAAAAAAAAAAAAAAAAAAAAAATATTATATATATTTTATATTATAATTATTATATATATATTACACAAAACACACATTTCCGCCCCTCCTCTGGGGCATTTTACAGCACTCAGGAAGTGGCCCCGTCCACGGGGTAGGGGCCACGAACAAGAAGTGTGATGGTTTTGTTTGGATGTCTGTGTTAGGAGAATACAGGGACTAATCAGGGTTGTGGTTCAGTAGAAAGGTAGTGCTCAAAGTGAGACGAGAAAGTTAACTCGTGTATGCCTAGGGAGTGTAGTGTCAGGTACGTGAATGTCTGGTGGAGTGGTAATTTAAGTACTGGATTTGGTTGGGTGGAAGTCCGGTTCTTGTAGACTCTTATGGAGTGTACATGTTTTGCAGTTTGATTTTTTTTTCCTTTGTGGGCGTGGGTGTACTGTTAAGTTTAAGTTACTGAAGTGTGAAGGAGTGAACATTTTTTGTTTATGCTTTGGGTTTGATGGTTTATTATGGAAGGGAAGAGGGTTATGGTTTGGATGGGAGGGTCTAGTGTTGTTGGTAAAAAGTAAGGGTAGATTATACGGTAGTCTGCATGGGAGTTGTGGTTCAGTAGACAGGTAGTGCTCAAAGTGCAGACGAGAAAGTATAACTCGTGTATGCCTAGGGAGTGTAGTGTCAGGTACGTGAATGTCTGGTGGAGTGGAATTTAAGTACTGGATTTGGTTGGGTGGAAGTCCGGTTCTTGTAGACTCTTTATGGAGTGTACATGTTTTGCAGTTTGATTTTTTTTTCCTTTGTGGGCGTGGGTGTACTGTTAAGTTTAAGTTACTGAAGTGTGAAGGAGTGAACATTTTTTGTTTATGCTTTGGGTTTGATGGTTTATTATGGAAGGGAAGAGGGTTATGGTTTGGATGGGAGGGTCTAGTGTTGTTGGTAAAAAGTAAGGGTAGATTATACGGTAGTCTGCATGAGAGGTGTTGTGTTACTCCGTGCGTAGGTGTTGATTCTGTGTGGTTGCCTAAGTCAGGTACCCAGTTCATCAACCAGCAGCTATTGAAGGATGAACATTTGGGTTGACTGCAGACCGACTAAAGAGAAATTAAAGGTTAAATTTAGATGCCCTCTGGCGGCGCCAAAGGGTATTACAGGGTCATGGCGGCATCCAAAGGGAAAGAGAGAAAGTGAAGGTTTACTTTAAAGTCCCTTTGGGGGTGCCAAAGGCCAGTAGAGTGGCGTGGCGGCATCCAAACCAGGATTCGAACCTAAGATGTTGTGCTAAAAAGCTACCGTTCTCTAACCCATCAGTCAGTCAGTCACAGTCCCTGCCTGTGTCACTTCACACCACCTGATGACATGGAAGAACTCTGCCCACACTGTGGTCTGTGAGGGGCTTCTAGTCTACTCTCAGGGCACAACGGTGATGTCTGACTCTTGTGTTCTGAGGTCCGTGCATTAGGCGTCCCATGCCCAGGTCCCCTTCCAGGCTTTAGGTGTCCAGGTTCTCATCCCTGGGCCTCTGTTCATGTCCCATGACCAATTTACCCCCTCAGCGCCGGCCTCCCTGTTCAAGCCCCTAGCCCCATCTGTGGCCTCCTCTGCTCAGGTCCTCAGTGCCTGCTCCCGACCCCCAAGACTTCCTGCCCCGGACTTCTGCTACCGTCCCTCCTCCTCCCCTCTGCTTTTAGGACTGGGTGGTCAGCAGGGGAGGAAGGAGGAGTTTGGATTTAGCTGTGTAGCGTCCAGATGTTTGGCGTAGATTTATGTCAGATGTGTGGAGGGTTTGCTGGAGGCGTATTGTTGCGTCCAGATGTTTGGCGTAGATTTATGTCAGGTGTGTGGAGGGTTTGCTGGAGGCGTATTGTTGCTGCCGTGTTTATATACCCCCGGCAGACTGTGTAGTGATGGTGTTGCTTAATGGGTTAGGAAGGACGTTAATTAAGGTAAGCTAAGATTTGTCCATTATGTATGTCGATGGATGGTTGGAGCATTTCTCAATGCTTTGAGGCCGCGAGGGAACCTTGAGTGCTCCATAGTAGAGCTGCTTCCCTGGTCTTGGGTATGTTTAGAGCTGGTCAACGGAGGTTCCAGTGTCTGTACGGACTGGCCAGCGATGCTTTACCTTGTGTGGTTATTATGTTCTATCATCAAACCTGCTGATGTCAGTGTCTGGTCCTGGGTTTTACAGCTCCTCTGGTTCCTTATCCTGTTACCCTTCATGGCTACGTCGCGGGGTTTTATAATAAATTTAAGTTTATTTCTAATTTCCAATCCTTTTCGGAGCTCGTGAGTCTGGATGCTCCTGACTTCTAAGTAGCTTTTTCTGAGGAGTGTGTTATTGGAGACTACTACTTGAGTGGTTAGGAGACGTTCATGTTCAGGGGACACTTCCGCTGTGTAGATTATGAAGAGCGTTGGTGACGTGACGCTGCCTTGGAGAACCCCGCTTGGTAAAGGAAACTTTGGTAACGTTTCAGAGTAGATGGTTATTATGGCGGTGTGTCGGCTAAGGAAGTTGCGCATTAGTCTTTCGGTAATTTCTGGCGAGTCTAACTGTAGTAGTTCATACCGTAGGCCGCTCGTCGGCACCATATCCAAGGCTTTCCTTATGTCTTTTCGTAAGAATGTGCAGTTCATTCGTTGTCCTCTGGTGACTGCAATTCATTCTGCAGCGACCGTGATAAAGAGGCGGTGCGTCAACCGCTCTTGAAGACAAACTGATGCTGGTTTTTAAAAGATGTTTTCCAGATGCCGTCTTAACCTAAGTTTGATTAAACTTGCAAACACTTCCCCTGGTGCATCTAAGAGGGAAAGAGGTCAGTAATTCTTTGGGTCACTGCCCGACGTTCCTGGTTCTAGTGCCATTGGTGTTACCTTGGCTTCCTTAGATCTTGTGGGGGAACGTCTGGTGTGTTGATCACACAGCGTTGTGCTTGTTGAGACGGTAGTGAAGCCCCTTACTCCTTGCCCAGGTCCCCAGCTCATGGTCCCCTCCCCGGTTCCCAGCCCAGGTTCGCAGTCCAGGCCTCCTTCCCCGGTCCCCTGCCCAGGTCCCCCTAGCCCCTGTTCTTGCCCATGTGGGAAGATGATACAGCCAGTAGGTTGGTGAGGCGACGACTGACCTTCAACATTCTTCCACGGAGCAGGTGTGACCAGAGAGCCAACGAGTGTACTCGCCAGGCGAAGCCCCCAGGCCGGGAGGACTGTAGGTTGTGCTATCAACTTGGACGTAAAGGTCTGGGCTGTCGCATTACCGGGTCGCCTCCTTCCTCAGTCAGATCATGGCCACCCAGTCTCGAGAGGAAATTATGAAGCACTCTTAAGAATATTCAAATTAGTGAAAATAACTGCAACCTTATGATCTAAGACTGAGAAGCCTGTCGAAATGATAACCTCTCCAGATTATCCTAACAGTAGATGGTAACGTTTCGGCTCCTCCTTCCTCTCCTCTGGTAAGGGATCCTTTCATCATATAAACCTCGGGATAACCATACAAAACATCTCTGCATTCTCAGTGAACTGTGGCCTCCCTCTGCCAGTCTCGAGTCTCTCCCCACTGCAGAAGCCCCGGGCTGCGGGGAGGAAATAAGACCACTGAGGGGAAATTAGTAGTGAGCACACCACATGGACGAGACGCGCCGGGAACAAACAGCTACTGATGAAACGGAGAACTCTGAGGTCCCTCATTTGCTTCACACAGGCAAGATCTGTTGGTGCCGCCCGTCTGGTGACAGACAGAGTCTGTTGGTGCCCTCCGTCTGGTGACAGAGAAGATCTGTTGTCCCCGTCCGTCTGGTGACAGACAAGGTCTGTTGGTGCCCTCCGTCTGGTGACAGACAAGGTCTGTTGGCCCTGTCCATACTGTAATGACTGTCAGCTGGAGGTCAGATGTTATGACGAGGAAAACATTAGCTGGATCAGTGAGCCTTATACCATACGACTTTCGTTGCGTTGTTGGAAACGCCAGGACATTTGTACAGTGTTAGTAGATACTGAGTACAGACACTAGATGATTACTCAGTAGGATACAGCCTTACAGAGCACTAGGGATGGATTACGTGAGTGACATCTGTCACTACCAAACCCACAAGAGAGACACTGAATAGGGGGAAACTGTTATGACGTGGACACTGGAACCATCAGTTTAGCTTACCACTACCTTTCCAGCCTACGCTTCACTCTTTACCAACAGTTACAAACTAACTACCTTAAAGAGAGAGCAAATTCGCCTTGTAGGGTAGCATAAGGGAGTGGACGATGACATTTATAGCATGCTAGGAAACACACACACACACACACACACACACACACACACACGACGTGCAGAACACCTTTGTCACGACACACGTCTCACTCTGAAATGTCTTATGGCTCCCTGGCTTGCCCACGAGACATACTGAGGTATGGTAAGGTAGGAGCAGGTCATTCCCACATCCAGCGGACAGGCCCACTTCCCCAGCACGTCATGACTCGACCCTCTGTTCGTTTGATGGATGGTTGACCGGGTTTGTCGCTGGGCTGCAGGAGGCATAGGACGGGTGGGCTACATCTGATGACCTCGCGAACACACTGCCATCATGCGCGGTCGACAGCTTTGTAGGTGGCAAACTGTGGCAGGAACGTACCAACATAGACAGACGTAAGGCACCTCAGAGCCATCTCCAACGTACATGTCGTTATCGAACCATACCGTCACTGGGCCAGCATCGGTGAGACGCCGACCCTGCACCCGGAGTATGGCTGTATGGGGTGACCATTGCCCCTCGTGGCCAGGCTCACACTCGTGCTGGCTGCCAGGATATAGCCACCAGCCTGGGCCCGTCCAGGAGCGTAGGATCGACAGGACGCCAAGGGAAGGTACTCAGGTCCAGGGCTATAACTTCATACCAAGGCTTTATCAAAGAGCCATAATTTATCTTGTAAGATACCACTTCCTCCTCAGCAGACAAAGCTTCCTCCACTACTGTTCCTCCATTCTTTCATCTCCTCTTAGCAGCAGTAAACGTCAGGGTTCCCAGTGTTTGTCTAACCTACAACCGCCAGATATTAGAAACATCATGGCGAGGTCTCTGGGACTCCTCCATAATGAATTAAGTTCCACCAGAGTGCACAGGATGCTCAGGAATGAGGCTGATGGATCCAACAGCCAGGGTCCACCAGGGAGACCTGGTGACGGAGCCAGATGCTGCAGGGCTGGAGGACGATACTGCGAGTCAGTGTAAGGCAGTTGACTTCACTCCCAGACCCCTGGCTATCCTCTCCAACTCTTCGCTACCATCTCTTTGACTTTCTTTATAAGTTGATTACTAGACAGCAGTAATTGTGTGTGTACGACTTCATCATGAAAAGCCAGTGTTCCAATAAATAATCTTTAATCGTTGCTCACGACATTACAGTTTTCGAGTGATGGTGTAACCGTAATCTCAAAGCACCAGCACCTGGTCCAATATGATTGTCTCATTAAACAACCAACGTTAACTTACTGTGACTTTACATGAACCCTCGGAACCCTGACTAGGTCGGCAGGTTTAACCTTCCCCACAGGAGGCCTGTAATTCGCCAGGAGCCCACCGCCGCAATGTGATTGGCGACCACGCCCACACAGTTAACACCATCGACGTGGCCAAAGCTTCATCCCTCAAATAGACCCGGGCAGCAGAGCATTCGGGTCATTTTTGTCAGCAGCTCAAAGAAGGAAGCAAAAAGAACTAGCTCTGCTCTACTTAATCTTGGCTGATTATCATGCTGGATAACGGCACTCCAGACGACCATTGCTTACTACCGCACTTTCTTCTCGTTCTTGCTTTGTTTTCTTGAGAACTCTGCTTGTACCGCTTGCACCCAGACGACAACTTGAACCCCTGAAAACTCTTCGTCGAAGTTCCTACCTACTGTCCCAGTCTGCGGTCGACGGAGGAAGCGCATACGTCAATTGTTTCCACACGGGCGAGAGCGGATTCTTCGAGCAACTTGCCACTTCTATAGGGGTTTCAGACCGTGTACCCTTCAACTCGCTCTTATATTGATTCTCTTCCCTATTCAGAGACTCTACAGGCCTCCATACCTGTATTCACCCGCTCAAACTAACCGAGTCCTTGCCTCACGCAGGAGTGAGACTGCAAGCCATCGTGTTGTAGGGAATGCTGTCTTGTGTCCGCAGAACTCTCTCTCTCTCCCGGAGGATCTGTGACCGTGATTATATTGTCTTCCTGAGTGAAGGTTGTGGTTAGGAAAAAGTATTTTCGTAAGTCTTTAAGGAAGGCAAGCTCTGTGTCCACGTAGGAAACGAGGACCCCGCTTGTTGGGCAGCACAGCACATCCGGCACAGTTGGTAGGGTGGGGAGTTATGAACCCCCTCCCCCACAACGGGCTTAGGGTGGATGTGCCATCGTCAGAACTTCATCCACATCATTATATAGTGGAACACAAGAATAATGTTGACCACTGATGACTGTGATGATTAGGATAAGAATCGAGATGAGTGGATGAAGGAAGCGCTCCATCGAAAAATGAGGCAACTGCTGCGGATCCTGACGCGTGACATAAACATAAGATTCTCATCGCACCGTCGGCGCCCCCTGACGACTCTGTTGTTCTTTGCGCAGGAGAGCAGCGCCTGGAGGAGTTTCTCTCACGAGAACTCCGCTGATGTACTAGAGACCACTAGATTTGAAATTTATACTCCTCCATACGTAAGATCTAAAGAAGACAGCAGCGATAGATCGCAAGGATAGTACAGTTGATGGAAGTAATGCAGAAGAACTATAACTGGATACAAAGGCCAGTAACACCTGGGCAGAAACTGAGGCGGCGATCAAAGATCCTCGATGTGAAACCCATGCTAGAGGAGATCAGGTTCCTGGAGCTGGAGATAGCAGAGAAACTTGCCTTCCAAAGTGTGGGTAGGGAAGTACTGGAATGTTGCCCATCGACCAGAGAACGGCAGCAGTACTGGCAGGGAAGAGTCTACGTTAATCAAGAACTTGATGGGTCTGTGGATGTCAAACATTGCCACACCAAATATTGTAAGGGAAAGTGAACTATTTTTCGGCCTATGTGGAGATTATCAAGCATAGCTGGAGGGAAAGAAATGTCAAGAAGGTATATATGTACGAAGTAGGAAAGACACCCCCCCCCCCCCCCCCCCCGAAACACACACACACACCACAGGCATTATTTTGTTGAGCAGAAGTGGATTCTTCGAGTAGCTTGCCACTTCTAAGGTGTGTCAAACTCTGTACTTTTAATATGCTCTTATATTCATCCTCCGCTCTAATTCAGGAGCCTCACAAACCTCCATACCTGTATTCGTCCGATCTAACTAAATGGGTCCTCGCCTCACGCGGGAAATGGAAGTGTAAGCCATCGCTGCTGGGATGCAGTCTTGTGTCGTCCCGGGAGGGTCTGTGTGATCGTGCAGACTCTCTCCCCGAGTGAAGGTTGTGGTTAGGAACAGTATTTTCATAAGCCTAGGCCTAGGAGGGCAAGCTAAGTGAATGCGGGTGGCACTGGTAGATTCCAGTGGCTGTACGGTGAAAGTAGAGGATGTTGAGATGATGCCCTCAGGAGGGTAAAGCCCCCGGTCATCGTATCCAGAAATGGGAAGTCATGTAAGTAGACACTCGCCTACGAGATGCTTAGTCGCGTGGCAGAATACAGAATACACACGCGGGCGCATGCGCACGGACGGAGGCGTGTTTACAGAGTCAACGCGGCATGAAAGGACATGTACTAAGCTCCCAGCGAAAGCCGTAACTGCTCACCTCCACGCTCGCTTGATGAGCATGGCAGACCCAGGAACGTTTGCGCAGGGAGTAAATAAGATGTCTGCAAGCAATGGACTGGAACCAGTGATATTCCCTGACGAAGAAGCAGTCGCCGCAGAAGTATGCCAATCTTGTCGTGGCACAAAACATCGAGCCTCAACCGGCCGTCCCAAGTTAAATGCACAACCTGCTCCGCGCGCCCAAGAGAAAGTCAGAAACGCCTTTAACTAAAAGGAAAGATTTAACTAAGAATATGAAATGAACTTGTAGACACCTGTAGACTTCTACAACGCAAGTTACCACTGATGACGAGCGAGGGATTAAGGTATGAGATATACCAAAAAAAGGAACCACAGGTTATGACCCCGAGGACATCTATAACCACACAAGGACAGATCAGGACCAGGTAATTGGGGTAGATTCTCGACTCTGAAACTGATGCTTGGCAAGAACTGCCCAGGACAGATCCCAGCGACTCCTAATCAGCTGTGGGAGGAAGTGGAGAGGGCACTCCCTCCCCCCAAAGAAAAACAAAAAAGATGAAGAAAGAAAACTTAAATGGACGTATGACAGGGCAGGTTCGGGTGAGGAACCAGTTATATAATAATCTCTACTCAGCGGTGCAAGAAATTTAAGTGACAGTGATGAATTATGACGACAGTGACCTCTCTCTTATAATAAGGAATGGACGCCAGGGAAATAGACATGCTCCTCCTGGCGCGAATAAACAAACAAGAAGATCCTGAAGGATAACACAGCTTAGAAGAAGACGAATTCTACTGGAAACATGAGTAGCATCCTAACGATCATTCAGCATAACTTCCTCAGCCGGAACATTCAACTGAGGAGGGAATGAGTTCGTCAAACACATGTTGACAGCGCGAAGGAATTCAACCAGCAGCAGACCACTTGGTCCCTCCCTACGTGGCTGTTTGTGACATAGGACGATACTGTTTGTGATGGTGGTAGATATTGTTTGTGATAGAGGACGATATTGTTTATGGCAGTGGGATATATTGTTTATGGCAGTGGGAGATATTGTTTGTTATAGTGGAAGATATTGTTAGTGACACTGGAACAAATGATCCAAACGTAATATTAATAAACAGTCATGGAAGAGAGATGAGAAATTTGTGATATTCAGTTAGTCTGTAACACTGCAAAACAAGACAGCAGAAACACCAATCACAGTAAAACAAGAGATTACATCTAAACATGTAGATTCAAAGATGACGCCTTAGCTTTAGAACTCCTCACTTATAGACGTGGCACCAAGAAGACACATACCTTCCCCTGCCTTACTTGTTAACGCGAATGAGACAGATCACACCGGGTTACCTTATGGGGTAGATCTCCCTGTAGTACTGGCAATAGGAATCTTTACCAATGCGATCAGAAAACGAATGACGGACTCGTTAATCCCTAAACTTGATTGCCTCCTCCTGCATAAAAGTAGCCAGTTATGGACCAGTGTCGCTAACTGGTGGTAACAAGGAGAATTCCAAAAAGCGAACAAGAATAACACTTCTGAACACAAATTACATTCCCAGGTAGATTCTAGTTACTAACCTACTCACTCCAAGACAACATGGGTTGAGGCCAGGGAGAGGGAGGCACATCTTCAGCCTTCATATACTGCAGGTTATAACTGCTGCCATGGGAAGGAGAGACCAGTGCACGATTATTTGGTGACGTGGCAGAAAAAAAAAGTCTTCAATAAAGTTTGGCGTCACCAGAATGAAATACAGATTACTGCATCATAATTTTAAACCATAAACTTCACAAGAACAAAAGCTAATTTCTTGGATAACACACAGCAAGTAAATATAAGAGTCAAAAGGGGTTTTCAAGGCAAAGCAACTCGTTTACTGGCAGGTCCCTCAGGGCAGCTGTGTCTCACCAACCTTATACACAATTTACACGGACCTTATACAGAGTACAGAATGCTCCATGTTATGCCGACCATATCATATGATTAACAAAATATAAAGAAAAGTAGAAAATAGAAAATATGATGTCCTTAAGGACAAAGAGAATTTCCACGGATATTATACAGGGAACAGATTGCTGCATTATTATGCCGACCATAAGATTAACAAAATATAAAGGAGAGTAAAAAAAATAAAGAAAATATGATGGCCCAAAGGACAGAGAACCGTTGAAAAGGTTAACGAGCATGAGAAAATATGGAGTATACAAACCAGTCTACATAAATACCACATCATCCTATTCTCTACTGTGTACACTACGCTACACTACGCCCACCACCTTCAGTAACGTACAGATCACTTGTGCAAACGAGGGTAGGATGTTCGGTTTGACAGTCGCCAAAACAAGAGCTGTTAACCAGATACGGAAGATAGGAAACCTGCAGCAGATGCCCAGCACAAGTACTTAATAATAACTGAATAAAAATCTGAAAGTCTTCGAGAAAAAAGACCCGAGTTAAGGACACAAGGTCTCTTGAGGAGAAAAAGAACATGAAAATTTACCATGAAACATATGAAACACAAACATGAAGTACACACACACACACACACACACACACACACACACACACACACACACACATCAAAACTCTGGACAAACAAAGCGACACAGGCCACCGGTGAAACAGAGAAAGAAAAATATCACCTTGAATGCAGGTCATTTATAATTGAAGGTTAGAACTGATACTGAACACACCTGGCAGGGTACGTCTTTGCTCATGTCGCTCAGTTCACCTTCGAAGGGTGGACGACTCACCTAGCCATTAACTTTCATTTCTTTCCGTTTGTGTATTCTCTTCAATAATAAATTTCTGTATGTCATTACCTATGCGTTCGAGGGTGTTTCCTCTCTTTCCCCTCAGGTTTAGCCTCGCTTAACTTAGCCGGGTACTTGATCAAGCAGTCCACTGGCTCAGTGACGTTGGCTTTCCTGCAGGGAGTGTGGGATATGCTTCATCCCAAGTACTCCAGAGACTCCTTCCCCTCCGGCAGGACTCTCGTTCGTCATCGATAATGCTTGTCTCGGGAAACAGTTTGAATTACGGGACGTATGACAGTGTCTTGTAGAACGCAAAGCACAAACAACAACAGGATGTTGTCAATGCCGCCTTGCTTCAGAAGAAGCTCCGTGACACACGGCAGCCTCGCACAACCCTCCCACTGAAAGCCTGCATCACCTTCCACGCCTACACCAGCGCCGCGGGACTCCTGCCACCCGCATCCCACCTCGCCTCAACCCTCCCCCCTTGATCCTGCTCCACTTGTGTCAGCTGGCCACCAGGTCTTAATCAATAAACACTGTGGTGTTGATCCTGTTTCAATGCCACTGTCTCAGTCCAAACAATTACAAAAGGACTTGTCCACATAATGAACACCTGCTAAAATGTTTTGCTCCTCGGGGGAATTGTGCTTGCCATACCACCATTTCCTGACTCTGATACTGGGAGTGTCAGCGGTAAAGGTGAGGTCATGAGGCAAGACCTTCATGGACAAAGGGTTGTACCGTCGTGCTCAAGGGTCGTACCATCGTTCTTAAGAAGGTATTGAAATCTCTTATATAGTCGTAGTTTCACCTCTAACGATCGTATCTGATTCAAGTGGAATGACAGTTGACTGTAACACAGGTCGATGACATCCACATAGCTTCTGTCATCCTGCCATAGTAGTATACGTAAAACTTAACCACGACACCTTCCAGGTAAGTTTAGGATGATATCCATGAAGGTATTCGCTATGGAGGTGATAGTATATTGTATGGGAGCGCTTACTTACTGACGAGATTGCAGTGAACAATGTGTGAATAAATGTATTTTAATGGGACTGTCTGCAGTATAATTGTCGGAGTACGAATTGAATTATATTTCGTGGTGATTTACTACTAAAAAGAACGCTCGTTTCCGTTGTAAGGCCGACGTCAGGGCCGACAGTCACCGAATGCCGTTGGTGAATGACATCACACTGTGACGTCAAGGAGGCAGAGAAGAAAGGCGTTCGAATTTTTCATAATGTTTCGGTGGTGTCGTACGTTCTCTTTACACCTTTTTGCCTGCTGACTTGTCGTTGACTTAAGAGTCAACTTTGTGAATGGAAGGAGACGGCGCCACTGTGGACCGTGGCAGCAGCAGTCCAGCTCACCGGAGGCCGTCTGGGCCGTACACACACACACACACACACACACACACACATACGCACCAGGATGCGGGACACATTAAGCACATCTGGTACTGTTTGCAACAGACACCCGACCGATAGAATCCATTAATAAAGAGACGAGACAGAAAACGGGCGTCGCGTATAAGCAGCGAGAGATCACACTAGAACGCAACCAGACCAAAACCTTCCCCATGTGGTAGTGTGACCAGGCCACGCGTCCACCATCGGGCAGCCCCGCAAGTGCACGTGCAGCTGCGGCTCGTCCTCTGACCACCGCCACGGCGCTCTGAATCAACATCCTGCCAGCTTGGTCCGCGCCACACTCGCCGCCGGGCGTCAAGACTCCTTCCCATGAGAACTGGTGAAGGGAATACACAGGCACTCACGTCAGCCATGTCGGTGAAGAGAGAGCCTTCGTCTGTGTGTGTGTGTGTTTCTCTCAGGCCCTCCACTTAAATGTCTCTCTCACACGAAATGGTCACCAGTGACAATTGTAACTCGTTTGAGACCTTGGTACCTAGAGGGTAGGTAGGTTGGTAGCTGGCCTCCGTAACTATCGTAAGGTATACGTAATGTAAGATAAGGTCCTATACCCAGCTGTAGAGGTAGGAGACCTCCGAAACCATCGCGAAGTATACACGTAAGGTAAGGTCCCAAACCCAGCCGTGGGGGTAGAAGACCTCCGAAACCATCGTAAAGCATACACATACGGTAAGATAAGATCCCAAATTCAGCCATGGGGGGTAGAAGACCTCCCAAAGCATCGTTAAGCTGTAAGAGCAACAATTTGAAATCTGTTCCGCGAACCACGGACATGGCTGAGTTCAACGCTGACAACAGATGTGTTCCACGTAATCGATGATTCAAATGTTTATTAAACTCGCTTGGCGGAATATGCAGACGACATGTGATAACTTGCAACGTATTTTGACTTGTTTTCACATCAGACGTACACTGTTATTACGGTATGCACGGTGTGTGATAATAGTTATTGGACTGTTTCATCTGGCTGACTCCAAGAGCACGACAGTGCGCGCTTTGAGCTCGATGGTACGTACATTAAGTACGAAGGCACGTACTGTGAGCACGACGGCACGCCCCATGGATGTGATAGCTTGGTCCATTGACCTGACCCTTAAACATCCTGTCCTAACGGTCACGATTTCCTGACCGAGGGTCGAACCATGGCACCATGGTGCTCAGGGTTCGTATCGTCATGCTCCAGGGGTTTGATATATGACCTTTGCGAAGGAAGCAGCAGTAAGACACATCTTCCCTACACGTATGAAACGTAAGATGAGAACATAGAGATTCACGTGACCGTCGTCTACACACACACACACGCACACACACACACACACACGTGTATTGCGTTAACAACACAAGTTTGGGAAACCTTCCTAGAATGGAATCAACTCGAGGCAAGTCCAAGCATTTTTCCTAGAGTGGCTACTTTTATCTGATGCACATGCCATTGAGGGTTTGATTTCTGTTACAGATCATGGATCTGATCCGAAGGGCCTCATTCCCAGTGGTTTGGGCCGTCTTGTCCAGTGTGTGTGTGTGTGTGTGTGTGTGTGTGTGTGTGTGTGTGTGTGTGTGTGTGTGTTGGGAGGAGGAAGGGGAGGTTTGCTGGATCCATCAGGATGAAGAGGTTGACGTAAACCATCACAGTCATCGAGACCTTGTCTGTTGATATCGTCGCCTGTATTCAACACGCCTGAAGCCTGAACATGCAGAAGGGTGCACAGGATAGAGTAAATTGAAACGTTGTGGTATAGAGGGGGCGGCGTGCCGTCACCTAGGCTGGACTAGGACATAGGAAGTGGTCAGGGAAAACCACGGAGAGCTCGTTGTGACCTGACTAGGGATGGTGGGCCTTGGTTTGGGCGCGGTACACGTAATAGCTTGTGAGCTGATGTGAGCAGATCAAGCAGTTCTTAGTTTGTTGCTGGCGCTACCTCGCTACGCAGGAAACGGCAAAATGGTATGGAAAGGGGAAAAAGAAGATAAAGAAAATTCTCTCTCTCTCTCTCTCTCTCTCTCTCTCTCTCTCTCTCTCTCTCTCTCTCTCTCTCTCTCTATGTATGTATGTATATATATATATATATATATATATATATATATATATATATATATATATATATATATATATACATATATATATATAGGGATAGGGGAGAAAGAATACTTCCCTCGTATTCCCTGCGTGTCGTAGAAGGCGACGTAAAGGGCCAGGAGCGGGGAGCTGGAAATCATCCCCTTTAGTTTAATTTTCCAAAAGAAGGAACAGAGAAGGGGGCCATATGAGGAGATGTCCCTCTAAGGCTCGATCATCTGTTCTGAAACGCTACCCCGCTAATGCGGGAAATGGCGAATATGTATGGAAAAAAGAAATATATATATATATGGGGCAAGTTTGATACTGCACCCCACGCAGGAGCTTGGAAAGGATGGACTCCTTGAGTCGCGGAGTTCCCCGATCAAGCTGTGCTCCTTTCTGTCCACGTCCAAATGATCCAGCTTCGTCAAAGGTGACTTGTTGCTCACCGTGTTGCCGTTCGCTGCATCATTCGTACGTCATGTCTGTATGAAGATCAGTTGAGCTGCGCCTGTACTCAACCAGCAGATAACACCCAGTTTATGATCACGATAAGAGACGGAAGAATCTGAACCCGTTTTGCCAGTAAATATAGATACTTTCGGATCTTCGCTATCTTACGTAGCAATATATATATGTATAGACCTAATACACCTATAAATCTCAGCTCTCAAAACACATAGCAAGACAGATGCCCGCGACGCGTACGTCAATACCGAGAAGAGGAAGACGGCGAGGATCTGCCACATTATATGAGACTTGTTTCTGTCGTTACACTACGAAATATGTTTATGATAACGTAGGCACCCAGTTAGCCCGCCTCCCTCGCTTGCGTTCGACATGATTCACATCATAATATCGTTGAGTTATAACTGGGCATAATATTAACAGCTTGCTCGTACATTATTAGACTCAACATTATTTGTGGCGACTTAATGATGTAGATTTACAAGCGACTGGGGAAGATTAGAGTTGCTTAAGACTGATGAGTGTGCTGAACGTTGCCAGAAATCGTAAAGAAGCCAAGACAGACGTGGTGGTGGTGGTGGAGGTGGGGAGGACCTTACATCCAAGTCCCCTTGCAGGATCCATAATGGTATATACCCACTGACAACTTCAGGATAAAACACTTCAAGCCACACACGGCTCTCTCTCACCAGTCCAGTATTCACGACGCAGTTTTCCAGCCCTGGAAACCAAGCAGTGTTGCAGGTACACTTCGTGACCCACGGTAACTTTTCCAAGCTTTCTAGAGTTAACCATCCCAACCAGACTCTTCTGAAATGTTGGAACATGATGGAGGATCATTTACCTAATCTTATTAAAGTATATATTTCAGCCTCTCGCATCAGTTCAGGGAGGCAGGTCACGGGGGGGAATAACGTGCCATGCGAGTATCATCAGGTTCAGTGGAGTGAACCAAGGGGCTCGTCCTGAGTCCAGTCATGTTTCCAGCCGACTTGAAATCCACTTCTGGAAAGACCAGTCTAATAGGGTCAGCTGTCACACAGGCGACACTAATGATGATGTTCTGGTATATGCTGATGATCTGTTGCCAGTGGCAAGCATCCGGGAGGGTCGTGAGGAGAATGATTATATTCGTGATGAATACGTAGTTGAATACTTGTTAGTAGTAAACTCATCAGATCTACGTAGTTTGCCATTCCCCCACGTTAGCAGAAACATGAGGGCCATCCCGTCGTTGTCAAGAGGTTCCTGGCACGCCAGTTGAGCCCCAGTGTTCACCTGGAATGAACCGATCACTGAACCACCTGGTGAAGTCTTCAAGGGGGTCCTAGTTGATCGCCGGAGAGAAATGATTTAGTTCTTGTCTTACTTAAGATCTCTGTGATGCTGGTCTCTGCTTCGTCTGTGTGACCCTTTTGAGATAACTGCTTCATGCCGAAACGTCAAGACCTCTTTGATGCTGGCGTCTGCTTCGTCTGTGTGTGAACCTTCGAGATAACTGCTTCATGTCGAGACATCAAGATCTCCTTGATGTTGACCTCTGCTTCTCCCTCGTGAACCCTCGAGATGCTGCTGCTTCATGAGTGACTCCCTCCATGATGGTTAACATTCTGCTCCTCCTGCTCTGCTTTCACAATACACACTCGCCATGGCTGAGCAAGTATTGATACTCTATGCTGTTAATGACGCGTTCTACATTATGCTTCTTGTTCCAGATCGTTAAGTGATTTGTGTGGCTGCCACACTGGTATGGCTCCACACCACACGTTACGACTGTTTGTTTGTTCGTACCTGTTCGTATCCCCAATTAGAGATGTTTCTAATAATGCCTGTTCTTTCCAGCATTATTTTAGATTTAAAGCAAGTTATAGTTTATATGTATATATATATATATATATATATATATATATATATATATATATATATATATATATATATATATATATTATCCCTGGGGATAGGGGATTAAGAATACTTCCCACGTATTCCCTGCGCGTCGTAGAAGGCGACTAAAAGGGGAGGGAGCGGGGGGCTGGAAATCCTCCCCTTCTCGTTTTTTTTTAATTTTCCAAAAGAAGGAACAGAGGGGGCCAGGTGAGGATATTCCAAAAAAGGCCCAGTCCTCTGTTCCTAACGCTACCTCGCTAACGCGGGAAATGGCGAATAGTTTAAATATATATATATATATATATATATATATATATATATATATATATATATATATTTTGACCCACACGGCAGAGTAACACGCGCTCGAATCAGGGCCAACTTGAGTGAACGAACAAAGAAGAAAAGAAAGACATATTTATCAAGGCTCTGCACACGTGTTTGTGGACCTGAGTCTTCAAGGTAGGGAGACTGAAGGAAGATATGAAAACGAAAGAGGGAAAAGAATTGCACAGCTTCACTGGTCGAGGAAAGGAGGCATCATAACGGTCACTCCTCGTGTGGTTGGTCTCCACACACAAACTTTGGGAAGCAGCAGCCAGGTGTGCGAGCCACGGGTCCAGTTCGTAAGTGGGGCGGGGATACATGCAAACAGCTTACGAGAATTGTGGCCCAAATAATGTTACCTGTAGAATAGGGAGAGAGCGACAACATGACGGCGGACAGGGAGAGATGGCTGCAGCAGGGAGGTGATTCCTGGAGAACTAACGTGACTCTTTGGGAGGGTTTTGAGTCCACTCTTGCCATTGGCGGAGGTGGACGAAGACCCGCCCCACAGACTGCCTTGTTCAGCGCCCGAACATATTTTGTTTAATGACTCTGTTTGCCCGTAAATCTTGTAGGTTTAATTAATCTGTCTCTTCCATGGTTCTTACATTTTGTTTATAGATTTTTTTTTTTTCATATATCACCCTTTTGTTGCTGTCACGCATAGGTCATACCCTTTCTCTTTATCTTTCTCGAATTCCCTCATGATAGATAGTTCATGCTTGCCATTGCCTTAGCTGTATGCATACACTGGTTATGAGTTCCCTTCAGGTTGCTGGTGTCAGTTTGCTTCGTTGGTGTTGACCGTACGTACGTCATTACATCAGTGGTCAGTCTTGCTTCTCGTACATCCCTCGCATATCATCATCATGATGAGAATAGTCATTTCCCAGGGTGAAAGTTCTCGTCATCACACCGCTCCTTATTACCCGAGTCAGTTATACGTTTTCTTTCTCTTCAAACTCCAGTTTTTCTTTCGTGTTGACACTCCTCCTTGATCTCTAACATTTTCTCTCCCCTCAACCTCTGTCCCTGTTGGGCCTGTGTAAGGTTGGGCCACCGTCATGTTTGTTGATGTTGAGCAGTTCAACAGTTCTTGATTCATTTATTTGTCTTTTTTTCTTTTCTTAGATGCAATTCATAATTCATCTAATTCTCTACCATCCATTTGTATTTTTTTTTCTCTTTAGATCTATTTGAAATTTCCTCTTTACCTTCGTCTGATATCCCAGTCCTGTTACTGCCTCGGGCGTCTTCAGCTGAGTATTTTATTAAACTTTCTTTCGCCACTCTGTTTATAGTTGTTGTCATTGTGTTGAAGATTTGTATAGAGTCTTAATGCCGACCCTTGTGGCTCACCTGACCAGACATCATCTGCCGTGGTTCCTTTTGACAGCACTTTGAAATTTCTGTGTGTTAGAAATTCTTTGAACCAGCTACCTCGTTTACTTTCGGTGCCTTATCTCGGTACGTTTCTGTCTTGGATTTGTTTAGTCTGCTTTATGAAATGCCGAAGCAAAGGCTAGAAAACCAGCAGCCATTGTCATTCCTCTGCATTAGAGTTTCATATGTGTTGTTGTAGTGAGGCAATAACTGAGTCTGTGATTTTCTCCACGTGTAGACCATGTTGGCCTTCGTTGATGTGTAGATACTGTTAGTCAGATGTTTCAACACATGTTTCTCAATCACTATTTCAAAGGCCTTTATAACACGCCACGTCCAGCTTCCTGGTCTGTGTCACCAGGGAAGAAGTTCACATCCCCGTCTGTGTATTGGTGATGTGTTAAGCCAGGTTGTCTCCTTCCGGTACACTGCTCTCGTCTCGACCTCGCCTCAGCGGCAACATCATCAGTGTTGCTGGTGCCAAGGATGGCTTAATCTGGTCCAGACGCCAAGTTCTTTCTGAGTTCGTGTGTTGTCTTTTGATAATGTCGTCTTCAGGTACCTCGACATACGTGATGACATTCTCATTAAACTTTTTAGTTATCTCGTTACCAGATATTGTTTATACATCTGTTTTGTTATGGATACTGAATGATATTTGTGAACCGACATCTTTGTCTAACGTCTGAGAGTTTTCTGATTTCTTTTTCCCAATTCTGAAAGACCTAACTGTGGTCATCTGAATTTTGCTTTGTTCTCCTACGCGAATGAAAGTTTTTGACTCAATATCGAGCCATTAATCACCTTTTTCTTACATCAGTCTTTGTTCTCCCGTATGTGATTCCATCAGCATTATCTTATTATTCCTCAGACTCTATTATCGTCTCCTTGCTAATCACTTTCCTTCGTTTTTTATTTTTTTCTCAATTCTCTTCTTCATCTCCTCCTCTGTTTTGTGTCTCTTGGCTTCTCCATTTTTCCACCACATTCCCTCTCCGTCGGTGTTATTTTCACATGTACCACCTTGATATCTGCAACGCTGTTGTGCTGGTATTCACATCCTTCAAAACATCGTTCCAGTGAAGGTGTGCAATTAAACCATTGACCTCGATCCAGTTTTATCTAATGAGGGTGGGAAGTTGAGGAGCCCCCCCCCCCTCCTCTCTCTCTCTCTCTCTCTCTCTCTTCCCTTCAGTCTGTAGACGGTATCCTATACTGTATGACAGCGTGTCTTTATTCATGGTCTTTCAGCAAGTCGTAGTTACTTCCATGATCTTTTATCATATATATATATGTATATATATTATTCATTTATTTTATTATTTATTTATTTTGCTTTGTCGCTGTCTCCCGCGTTAGCGAGGTAGTGCAAGGAAAACAGACGAAAGAATTGCCCAACCCACCCCCATACACATGTATATACATACACGTCCACACGCACATACTTACACCTATGCATCTCAACGTTAAGATGTATGGGTATGTGTATTTGCGTGTGTGGACGTGTATGTATATACATGTGTATGGGGGTGGGTTGGGCCATTTCTTTCGTCTGTTTCCTTGCGCTACTTCGCAAACGCGGGAGACAGTGACAAAGCAAAATAGATAAATAAATAAATAAATATATATATATATATATATATATATATATATATATATATATATATATATATATATATATATATATATATATATATGCTTATTATACTGACTTCAGCATGACTGTAGACTAAGGGAGCGCCACATCAAGTGCGTCAAGTTTGCCACATAAAGACCGTCAAATTTGCCACATCAAGAGCGTCAGATTCAAGATCGCCACACCAGACGTAGAGTCTCCTGTACTGTTGCCTCTTGTTGGTCTGTGGTTTGCCTGAGCGAGGTTAAACGTGTCACATCATTTCATTCTCCTCCTCATTTATCATCCATCATATGACTAATTATTATGTTATCTTGGAGGCAGATATACGTCTGGCATATGCGCCTCGGTCTTTCCAGTCTATGAACTGGTATTTCAAGTCTTGAGACAATATTACAGTTGGTTCATTATTCATTAGTTTTTTTTTTTGTCTTTTATTTGTCTTGTTTTTGTAATGCATTTTTCAATCCTCGGATTATGGGTGTTACATCGCTGTGTTTGTTGTGTTCAGCGTGAGGATATGTACTGCTGTCAGGTCATCTCTCATACGGTTTTGCTGTCATTCCAATGTTTACCCGTGTACAGACAGACTGCTCTATGAATGTACTCAGTGTGCTGTTTCCAGCCTTGTTTCATTTTGTGCTTCTGAGTCCGGTCCTCTCTGTATTCTCTGGGATGTGTGTGTGTGTGTGTGTGTGTGTGTGTGTGAGAGAGAGAGAGAGAGAGAGAGAGAGAGAGAGAGAGAGAGAGAGAGAGAGAGGAGAGAGAGAGAGACTGATCCAATAATCTACACCCGACGATCCATCCTCCAATAAGTATTCCCCATCAATAAATTTCACGTCAGGTTACCCAGGCCTGGGAGACCCACCAGCTTCCATCCCTCTGTTTTCTTTAAGGCTAACCTCTGGACTCCCTCCTCCCTGGTGGCGGTCGCCTGGCGCCGTTGCCTGGAGATGCCAAGTGTAATGTGTGTGTGATCCCCTCCCACATGACTACCAGCCTCGCCAGGTGTTTGCCACGCTCGCGCGTCCCACCCACACTCCTACGGCGAGTGCCTTAGTGATACTCCTCTTCATCGTCATCATCCTCATCTTCTTCTTCTTCTTCTTCTTCTCCTTCTTCTTACTGGGATGGTCGTGGGTGTCACTGGCCTCACCAGAGGTACAAAGTGTTGACCAGGAGTGTGACTTCGCAGTGTGCGATATGACGACCCGCCTTCTTCTTGAACATGTCGACGCCACGACCTTTGAATACGACGGCACGACCCTTGGAACACAGAGCTGTACGACCCTTGCGTATGATGGCGGGGCAATTTACCCAAGACTCTCTAGGATCAGGCCAGATGCCAGGCCACCATACCTAAGGGTCGTACCGTCGTCGTGCTTCAGGTGGTGAAAGAAACCATCACGCGATAGGAGTTCCATTAGGTGGGTTGGGGAAGGGGGGGATGGAGTCATTGCTTCTGTGGAAGATGATGACCTTCTCTGTGAGGTCATAACCTTCCAGGCTCTTCCCACGTGTACACCAGGTCTTCCAGGTCCTCGCCTCCGTCCACACGCTGGAGGAAATTATTAATATTGAATAAAAAATTAGATTTTCAAGGCTAGTGTTCCCTGTTACTCTCTTTTACCGCTGAACCACCTCCTCTGTCATGTGTGTGTGTGTGTGTGTGTGTGTGTGTGTGTGGAAAGTCTTCCTCTGGTTGTAATAAAAACGCAGGACCAACTGCTCTTGGTACTTGGCGAAATCCGGAAAGAATATGGTGCAGCGTTTTCTTTATGTGTTTGAGAGGAGGCGTAAGATGATGATGGTGTACGTAAATGTGAGTAGGGAAAAACCATCAGACACGAGTGTTTGAAAGGGTTGGGAGATCAGAGTGTAGTATGGGTGCGCATGGTGAAGAACTTGGAGTCGAGGATGAAGTCTAGAGACCCGAAATGAAATTCAGTGAGGCTGGTGGTGGTGAGAGAGTTAAAGTTGAGAGTAGAGACATGCGAGGGGGGAAAAGGACTGAAATCCACTGAAAACTGGTGGATGGATGATAGATTCAGTGTCGTGTGTCAGGAGCTCAGGTCTGATTATCGATGAAAACCTAGGGTTATGTAGGTCAGGAGATAAGCAAACACAAAGAGCAATAGAGATGGATAATTTGCATAGTGCTGTTGAAATCAGTAGGACAGATGGAGTGAGGAAGGAAGATGTGAGAAGGATATGCAGTGTGAAGGAGTCATTAGAAAGACACATGGCTGAGAGTCTTTTTCGAATGGTATGGACGTGGTGGATGATGGGTTGGTCCAGAAGATACATGTAGTAGTACAGTGGAAAGTTGAAGGAGACGCATTTTATATTTGCACGTGACGTGAATGAAGGCGCTGGTCTCACCTGAGCCAACTTAACGTGTGAGGTGAAAAAATAAGACGTTTGAAAGTGTGTGTGTCACTTTGAAGCACTGGCTGTGGGGTGAGCATGTCTGCCTTTTAGAGGATGTGTATACTTGATCTGTTTTCAAGAACTGGGAATAACAGGCTCCGGGCCCTCAACCCATCTCAGCACCCTCACTCCTCTCTCTCTCTCTCTCTCTCTCTCTCTCTCTCTCTCTCTCTCTCTCTCTCTCTCTCTCTCTCTCTCTCCTCATCCTGTACTGTACTTGTATTCATGCCATGAATACAAGGGGAGGGAGAAGGGGCTCAGCTGACGTCTGTAACTTCCCCCTCCCCACCAGCTTCATTTCCATATCTGTATACAGTCAAGTTTGTCGAGTGCCTGTAATGTTTTGCCCAGGCCTCATCATGATGGACGTAGTCATTAAAAGTAAGTGAACCTCTGTCATAGGACAACTTCACCATTAACAGTAATATCGTGGTGTACCCCAGTGGCGGTGGGCAGGCTGGGGACCCTGAGACACACTGGGGTTTGTGTTGTGGGAGTGTGACGGGCCAAGTGAGCCGCGGATGTCTCGTGACGCAGGTCCACATCCTGCTCAGGACCTCGTCTGTTTCCGGCCAGGAAATGGCGTGATGGCTTCGGTGTGGCGGGCGATGCAAAATTGGAGGTCAGCGCCTGGAGACGAGCAACATGAGCGATCGACCAAGGGGTCTGTCCGGGCGGGCGACTAGACCCTCTGCACCTGGTGTAGCCACAGGTCGTCTCATCTGACCCGAGGCGGGAGGCGTCGCGCTTACAACTGTTCCTGATTGACTTAGCATTAACCCTCCGCCAGGACCTGCGGCAAAGATGCGTCCCTCATCGCGCGACTGTTGTTCGCATTGCTCTAGAGAAGCTCCTCTCTCGCGCCCTCTGTTCCCTGATGAAGGAGTCACACACAGAGCTCTTCAGTCTGTGGAGGCGTGACCCAGCCACCTGGCTTGGGATACTGTGAGGCTTTTGAAAACGAGGTAAAAAGGCTCGCTTGAGACCAGTCTAACCTCCTGTATATTTCCCACTCCGTTCCCTGAATTTACCTCCCTTATAAGAGGTCTGTGAGACACACACACACTCAAACTCTGCAACTTCCATCATAACCTCTGTTGACCTGTTATCACATCTGGATGAACGACACACACAATTCTAAATGTATGAGGAAGGTTGGTGGAACACACAGGCTCGCGAATCAGACTGAAGTAAAAAACCAAGTGGCACCATAGTACTGAGGTCGGTCGTCCTGGGAAGAAACTTAGAAGAGAAAGAGAGAAAAAAGACGGAACGATTCACGCACCATTCTCTCTCTCTCTCTCTCTCTCTCTCTCTCTCTCTCTCTCTCTCTCTCTCTCTCTCTCTCTCTCTCTCTCTCTCTCTTTCAGCTGACCTGTCTTTCGCCGTCATCTGTCTCAGCTTCATACAGCTTTCCTTTCTCTCTAATCTTGTCAATTTCTTTGTTTCAGCTCTCCTCCTACTCTTCCCCAAGCTTTCTCTCTGTCTGTCTCTACAACTTTCTCTTCCCCCCCCCCCCTCTCTCTCTCTCTCTCTCTCTCTCTCTCTCTCTCTCTCTCTCTCTCTCTCTCCCTCCCCGTTTCTTATTCACTTCCTTACATCTATCTCTGCACTCTCCTTTTCTCTCCCCTAAAATGCACTCAACACACACTTACCCTCCTCACACTCCACTCTCTCTCTCTCTCTCTCCTCTCTCTCTCTCTCTCTCTCTCTCTCTCTCTCTCTCTCTCTCTCTCTCTCTCCTCGATCCACTCATACTCAAGGGGCAGTAAAGTAGACAATCTACTTCTACCACGGGTGTTGAGATGGTCTGGCGTGTTGTCCCAGCAAACAAACCCGGCCGGGCCCCACAAAAGGCCGGGGTAAACAAAAGCCGAGCAACATAAACAAACGAAGGGAGTGTGACGTCATGAACGTCTGGTCGGGTTCCCCTGTAAGACGTTATTTTAGACTAAAATATTATTCTCTGGGTTTATTTTCTTCTGAAGAAAACTTTTATTAAGTCGGTCTTTGTGAAAGCGATTTTTTTTCTTCAACAAATACTTGCTGTTTGTTTCTGTTTAGATGTAGCTTCTCTTCAAAGAAATATATATATATATATATATATATATATATATATATATATATATATATATATATATATATATATATATATATGCTGATAACCACGAGCAAAATGAAACACAAGTCTCAAGTGTACTTTCGTGTAATAATCACATGTATCTCCCCTGAAGATATGATTATTACACGAAAGTACACTTGGGAACTTGTGTTTCATTTCCCTCGTGGTTATCAACAAACACTGAATCACGCACACCTCTGTGACCTATTGTAAAGAAAAAAAATTATATATGTATTAGGTCGGACATAAAACCCAATGAAATTGTTACCACGAGAGGCTACTGCTGAAGACGCGTCTTCAGATTAGCACACAATCAACCAAGCTTTACGTAAATGTCGAGTCGCTTCCAGGCGGCCCAGTCAGTCACCAGACACTTGAGATATATAAGAGAATTTACAGCAAGCGACACAGGATAAAGATTCCATCATTCTGGAGGGATTCTAGTCTTCCAGAAATGAACTGGTGAACCATTCCCGGTGTAGTTAAGTAAACCTGCTTGATTTATCGACTTTGTTGAAGACGATTGACTCGCCCCAATCATCACAGAGCCAACGAAGGAAGCTGATATATTTAATTTAGTTTTCGCACCTCAGGAGTTCTTAGTAACTAATACTTGCGTTTAGCGAACATCTAGACGTACAAGCGACTTGATGTATACCTCAGAACCCACTCTCCCAAAATCAGTATTATCGCCTCTAATTTTCGAAGAGCTGATTTTGATGAGTTGCGCGACGCATTGAAGAGAGTCACCCTTGTTGCTTCATTACCATAGGAATTATGGACATGTTTTAAGCGACCGTTTATGCACCGGCGAGACACACACGTTCCTGCGCTCGACAGTAGTAGTATAACCGGCGATCGTCCAGAATGGTATTCCTCAGCTATTGCCAGAATTTATAAAGTGCAGAAACAAACTCTGCAAGTTTTAGAAATCAGGCAACGAACCACATCTTGCAACACAGTAACATGACTAGGAGAGAGGCAGAGGAACTCATAAAGTAAGTCAAGAGAGAGTATGAAATTAGTATTGCAAGAGAGAGCGCCAAAGAATTGTAAAAGATTTCATAAGTATATCGATATGATTATCCCACTCCTTATATGTTATAAGGAATGGGATACGAACCTTGGTAACGCAAACGGGAACCCACTGAAATTGATAAAAGCATCGCAACGAACCTGAACGTTTATTATTTTTTTCAGTTTTGTTTTTACATCAGAAAGTAGCAGCGAGAATTTTCAAACTGTGATTAATAGCACACATACGATATTAGAATTTACCTTCATGGTTAATGAATCGCTAATACAGATAAGTAAAAGATTAGATAAAACTACGGGTCCTGGTTGATCTGTTTACGAATAATTGAATCTCTCCAGGATGGAAGAGTACAGCAGGTCTGGAGAATGGCAGACGTTACCTCTGTATTTCAAAAGGTAAGTTGTGAAATACCTGGCAATTATCGTCCTCTTTTTAACTTCACATCAATTAAATGCCTACTTCAGGAGTCGAGGATCTGTTAGAGACAGAATCGTAACTTGAGCAACGTCGTCTGATCAGTGATACACAGCAGGACTGCAGAAAGCACTGATCATGCCTCACAAACATTGCCTCTTATCATGTCTGAATGGCAGGAAAGAAGAGCAGATTAAGGAAAGAATAATACATCAGCTGATGACAGAGAATAATAGCGCAAGTGAATAATAGTTTTATGTGATTCATTCAGCCTTTTACAGTTAAACCACAGAACGACAAGAGGGAGCAATACGGTAGATCTTATTTTTACAAGTGACGTGGCACTGTTTTCTGATAATATGATAGAAATCACTACATCATATGAAGCTGAAATGAATGATTGTGAACGTGATGCAGCAGCAGCAGTAAAAGACAATAGGTTGCGTGATACAGAATTTTACCACGGGCAAATCAGACTGCAAGAAAGATTATTAAGATTATAAACAAAGAGTGAGGTCTTCAGAGCCAGAAAGCTAGTGACAAACACGAGGTTATGCTTTGTAAGATTAGGCCAAATAGTTGCTGAGTATATGCCAAAGAAAAAAACAACAAATAGAAATTGGAAGAATCCTTGTGACTGGAAACTCTGAACGAATAAAGGCATGGAAAAAGGAGAGGTTAGCTACAAAAGAAGCGGTAAGAAGAGAGTCGGATGAGAAAATAAAGAATGCAGGTGTGGAAATATTGAAATGAACGTAATATGAAATAAGAAAAAGTTATGCAGGTGCACGAAAAGGAATCCAGAGTTACTATTTACATACATGTGCAAAGGAACAAAATGGAAAACAGAGATTGTACCATTGAAGATAGGAGAGGAACATGAATATGATCCCAAGAAAATTTGCAGGATGTTGATTGTACTATGTAATCGGTATTCAGCTGAAATTGTAGGAAGAAACTGGAAGATGACATGTTTAGTCAATAAGATAAGAATGCCCTCATAATAGTTTCTGAAATATCGGAAGGGGATATTATGAAAGCAGTTGAGAAAATGGAGGTCCAGAAGCAGATGAAACCCCAGCCACGTCCCTCAGAAAGACAAGATCTGCAAGAGCGAAACCAGTCATGTTTTGATGAAGCAGAATCTGGATATAGGCAAACTGCAGACGTTCACAGGTTGGCATATGTAACGCCAACACACAAAGGAGGCTCTACTCTAATACCCAAACATTACGGAACAGTCAGCTTGAGTTCACATGTAATATTAGTCTTTGAAAGAATGGTTAAAAAAAAATATTGTAAACCATCTAATCAAGAATAGCGACGTAAACGAAGGCCAGCATGGTTTTGTCTCGGGGAAAAAGTGGGCATACCCAGTTATTAGCTCATTACAACGACGTATATGAAACTTTAATCCAAAGAAAAAAAAATGGACACAGTTTTTCTTGGCCTTGCCAAAGAATTTGACAAAATATGCCACAGGATTTTGCTACAGACGGTAGCTAACCAAAACATTAAGGGTCAGATAGGAAGATGGATTTAATGTTTTAAACTGACAGAAAGTTCAAACAGAACTATGTTTGAGGAGGATGTCCTATCTGGGGTACCACAGGAAGTGGGGTTAGCATCAACAATCTTTGTAATAATTGTATCAGCCATTGACAGCGAAGTTAAGTAAGGCCGAGTGAGGGGCTTCGCTCATGACACCAAAGACTGATCAGATGAGGATGCAAAAAGACCGAGATGATGTTTACGTATGGACAGAAGTGAACTTCATGTAATCTAATGAAGATGAATTGGAACAAGCAAGTTACAAGTCAATGAAGGGTTCACCAGTGGTTCCATATAAAAGCCCCAACTGTGGCAGTAGGACAAACGTAAAAGAGTTGGGTGTCGTCATCAACGAGAAACTAACTAGATTTCAGAGAGACTTTCACTTCAGATGATGAGTGGTATGATTCTCAGAACTTTCACTACAAGAGTTGGAAATTTGCTGATGAGAATGTTTAGTGTAGGTATATGAAGCAAAATTGAATACTGCAGTGTTGTATGTGTTACCAGTGAAACATTTAGAGAAAGAAAAAGAGAATTCAGGAGCGCTTCGCCAGCAAAATCGAAGGGATCGAACATAAGTACAGTGTCAACTCCCAAGTCCTCCTTACATGAATTCCTGCAGTTTGTTTCCTGGTACATGATATTCATGATTAGGGCTTCTTTCGCTGTGCACCATCGTCAGTATTTCACATATCCTTGAGTAGAATTTTGTCCCAGGTTTGAAATTTGTTTAGGCCCTTCTAAAGGTTGAACGTAGTCCTCGTCGCTCTTCGCTTCCCTCATGACCTTGGTATCATCCGCAGACGTATTCAGGTAGGAATCCAGTCCTTCTTGCAAGTCATCTACATAGATCGAGAAGAGCAATGGATCGAGGACCGAGCCTTTGGGCATTCCTCTGGTGACCCCAGCCCATTTAGAGAAGGATCCTCTTAACATGCGTCCTTTGTTCTCTTCCATTAAGATATTCTGTCCACTGAAGGAGTCTCCCCCTTATCCTTGGCAGAAGATCCTGCCTCCTTTCGAACCTCCTATGTAGAACAGTGTCAAATGCTTTCAGGCATTCCAGATGCAGACAATCCATCCAGCGTCCTTCTTGTGTAAAACGAATCTCCGTCTTCATAGAATCTTAATAGGATTGTCATACTTGGCCTCCTATCCCTGAATCCTTGCTATCTCTTGCTTTGTTAGTTTCCCGGTCTGCAAATGGACATACGTTTGCTTTCTGATTGTGATTCTAGTATCTTACAGACCACACGCGTCAGATGGCCTTTTCTTAAAGGCAGCTGTGACTTTTGTTCCCTCTACCTTCCTCCAGTGACGTCTTAAAGAGCATTCCAAGTGGCTTGTCAAGTGTATCTGCACACCTTGCAATACTCGTGTAAGAATTTCCTCAGCTCCACGAGCCTCATAAGGCCCAGGATCCTTTAGTGGTTACCTATTATGTTTTGTAGTTTTCTCAGTACTTTTTCCAAGATCTCTTCCCCATTCCATCTCCCAGGTGTTGGGACTGTAGTGTCTTCCACTGAGAAAACACTTTTGAACTCGTCATTCAGCTTCTCACATACACCCGCATCATCATGCTCTCCTCCTGCCTGCTCCTGCTCCTCCTCCCGTATCCCGTAGCCTGGCATGATTAGCTGCTGCTGGTGGTGGTGTTAGTTGTAGTCATGGTGGTGATTGCCGCGCTCGTGTTTGATGGTGGTTGTAACGATGGTGGTTATTAGCTGTGGTTTTTGCATCGATGATGGTGGTGGTGATGGTTATTGCATTTATGATGTTGGTGGTGATGGTTATTACATTGATGATGATGGTGGTGGTGATGGTTATTGCATTGATGGTGGTGATGATGGTTATTGGTGGTGGTGATGGTTGATGGTGGTGGTGATGGTGGTGATGGTTATTGCATTGATGATGATGGTGGTGGTGGTGGCTGACACACTACAGACGGCTGGAGCCTCCGCCTTGGCCTGCCACCGTGACGCTCCAGCCCGACACTGGCGTTACTCAGCGCTTCTCAGAACTCCATTACGTAATCCTCAGCTCTGGTGTGTGTGTGTGTGAGGGAGAGAGAGAGAGAGAGAGAGAGAGAGAGAGAGAGAGAGAGAGAGAGAGAGAGAGAGAGAGAGAGAGAGAACTACGTCAGTCAGGTAGGAAGTGGCTACGTCAACCAGGTGGGGAGTGGGGTGTAGACAGTCCTCAGCAGTGAGGTGGTCTTCTGCATCAGTGACACATCACTTGGTCAGGGTCACTTCAAGTGCCTTTAGTCCTGCTTCTCTCCTCATCATCTCTCCCCTACGTGACATGATTCAGCTTCTTAAGTCTCATCTCACTTCTTCGATATGAACAATAGAACAGTTCTTTAAGGCGCGGTAAAATTAAATCCGTATGCACGATCACCAGTCACTTGTATGGAAGGTTTAAGCTTCAACTGGACCAACTGTCCTCCCTCATGGGACAAATTAACCTTCAAGTACGATAACTTAACCTTTTGAAGACGTCTACTTAACCCGGTGAGTATGACAACTTGACCCCCTTAAGTGTGATCACTTAATCTCTCAAGTGAGTTGTCCTGGCCACTCCAAGCCCCATTACTTTACCCCCCTCCACATCCACACAACTGCCTCTTGCACGACAACTGAACCTCTTGTGCCGTACTGACTCACTCTTGAAGTTCAACAATTTCAGGTAAGTATGAAATCGAGGATTGCGATCAGATGTCATACAAAACAAAAGTACAGTAAGTGATAGGTCTCATCGCGACACAAGAAACGCATTTCACTCATAAACAAACACAAAACTTCAAGGGGAAATGGTGTCGAGACTAGGGAAATCATGTATAGATACACTTTTTACTGGGATATATACCATAGAAATACGCCAGCTGTTTCATGTGTTATTTTGGTTACTGTTGCCGTGTAACAACTGACCGACTAGTACGATATCTTGGCCACTGTTGGCGTACAACATCTGACCGTCTTGTACGATATGTTAGTCGGTATTTGCTTATAACAATTAAGCGTTGTGAATAACACACCTCGGTCACTGTTGGCGTACAACAACTGACCGTCTAGTTCGATATCTCGGTCACTATTAGCGTACAACAACTGACTGTCTAGTTCGATATCTCGGTCACTATTAGCGTACAACAACTGACCGTCCAGTGGGATACCTGGACCATTGTTGGCGTACAACAACTGAGTGTTTTGTACGACATCTTGATTTCTCATAGAGTAACACAGATCCTCGTACCCTAAAGTCCCTCCCAAAAACTTTCAGCTTCACCCACGTTGATTTTGTAGTAGGGTACTGTGTGTTCATCCGCTGGTCACCGTCGAGGGTTCCCGCCCTGGCAACAGGTTACAAGGTGCTCGAGAGTAGGTTATTCCACCGGCCTCCGATATCGTAAGAGGCAGGCAGGCGACGTGGCCGCGGGGCATGTGTGTACCTCTCGATTTATGGACGTGTTCTGTTACCTTCCTCCTGTTCCTGCCTGTTGGGATTTCTATTAGCCTCTCATTGTTCTCTCTCTCTCTCTCTCTCTCTCTCTCTCTCTCTCTCTCTCTCTCTCTCTCTCTCTCTCTCTCTCTCTCTCGTTGTTCTATTCACCCTTTCTCCTCTTTTATTTTTGTGTTCGTCCATGTAAAAGGGTTATATGAAGAAGAAGAAAAAAAGGATCGTGTGAGGAGAACGAGAAGAAAAGGATCGGGAAGCAGGAGGGAATTGTGTTAACTGAAGAAAAGTGAGGAGATTCAGCAAGGCTCTGGCCTCAAGCTAGGCTTTGTCGCTGGTGTGAAAAGGGGGGAGGGGGGGGGGGAGACCACACACACACACACACACACACACACACACACACACACACACACACACACACCACCTCCCTCACCCCTATCCCAGGTCAACGGCCTCACTCCACCCACTCCCTTTGCTACCTTACCCCCGCCCCCCCCTCTCTCTCTCTCTCTCTCTCTCTCTCTCTCTCTCTCTCTCTCTCTCTCTCTCTCTCCTTCCCTACACCTCCCTCTCCCTCCCAGACAACTGGACCGTTCACATGACGTCACCTCCCCCCCCATATCCTACCCCTGCCACCCCACGAGTGTCGTTACGTAACATTGAGCGGGGGGGGGGGGGTGTAATGGCGTGACCCGTCACGTAGAGCTACACTGGTAAAATGGCACTTAATTTGACGTCTTGTTTATTGATATGAGGCGGAACTGGCGAGATGTGGAGCTCTTGGCGAATCAGAACACCAGGATCATCTTCACGCGTGGAAAAATGTAAACACATACGCACTTAAGACTTAGAGAAACACACACACACACACACACACACACACACACACACACACGTAACCAGTCACATGTGGGAATATCCGGAGCATATGTTGGATTCAGATGGGAGTAATATGTCGACAATTTGGTCACCAAACAAGTACACATGACGGGGTGGGTCAGACCACACATTTCCTCTGCGTTCCTTGACACATTGCTGCCTCACGGTGTTCCATGGGCTGATGAACTGGCTCAAATCTTCTATACGTCCCAAGAAATGATAATGAGATTAATTCATCTTTACTTGCATGGAGGGTAATGTCAGTCGTCCTGAAACAATTGAAGTAGAGCATTTTTTGTTAGAGTCAACACGAATGGAAATGGTCACCACTCACTCTTGTTAATCATCATGATGTCACGCAAGAAGCGCCAGCATATATATATATATATATATATATATATATATATATATATATATATATATATATATATATATATATTATTGCATGACAGCTAGAGACTGAATGTAAACGAATGGGGCCTTTGTTGTCTTTTCCTAGCGCTACCTCGCACACATGAGGGGGAGGGGGATGTTATTCCATGTGTGGCGAGGTGGCGATGGGAATAAATAAAGGCAGACAGTGTGAATTGTGTGCATGTGTATATATGTATGTGTCTGTGTGTGTATATATATGTGTACATTGAGATGTATGGGTATGTATATTTGCGTGTGTGGAAGTGTATGTATATACATGTGTATGGGGGTGGGTTGGGCCATTTCTTTCGTCTGTTTCCTTGCGCTACCTCGCTAACGCGGGAGACAGCGACAAAGCAAAATAAATAAATAAATAAATATATATATATATATATATATATATATATATATATATATATATATATATATATATAGGCTATGATCACCCCTGCGATCATATTCTTGTGGTAGCGCTCCCGCCTGTTGCACAGGGGTCCCGGGTTCGATCCTGGCTGTTCGATATTTGTACGTTATATATATATATATATATATATATATATATATATATATATATATATATATATATATATATATATATATATCCCACAGTGATGTTTTACCATAACTTTTCCTGTTGTACACAATTTATTACATATAACAAATGTAATTCCATCACTGTGACCCAGTTGCTGGACCTTCTGTGCACTCCGTAAAACTTTTTTTTACCCCCGCCTTCCCCTGCAGGATGGGCAGGGGTGGGTGGACGGTGAATACGCCAGTTGTTGCGGCAAAAGTTCAGTCTTGTAGACCTGCTGGAGCTGAGCCACAGGAGAGAGCGTGAGCGACTGTGGACTTGACCAGGCCGGGAGGGAGAAGGTCAAGGGGAAAGCTTCATGTTACTGGATCATTTTCCACACGTGCTTAATGTCCAGTTGTGTGAGAGGACAGAGGAAGAAACGAGGAAAGAACCAAGTTAGGAGATATGAAAAGCACTGTATTTGGTACCAGAGTCTTCAAGGGATGGAACAAATAAAGAAACAGTGAATATAAAAAGAGTAAAGTCCCCCTTGGGCGAAGCTGCATGAGTCCCTAGCAAAGGGGGTCCTAGAGTATCACACCGACCTGACCTTCTGTAGCTAACTCCTCAGCTGAGAAAACCGATCTTTTGGAAGCAATATTTGCCTCATTAAACCTGTGTTGGAGGATATCGTATTTCACGCCCCCCTCCACCTCCCTTTGGCTGAACCTGTGCCTTTCATATTGCTTTCAAGCAAGGTCTTCCGACGGCGCCATCCCAACGAAGGGACGCCGTTCTGAAACCCTTCCATCTAGCACCCCCAACTTGACATTTGCGTCGAACTCCAGAGTTCTCGAAAGTCTCCTGACTCTTAACTTGGTCAGTCACAAAGAATCCCATTCCCTTCTTTCAGATCCCCAGTACGGCTCTCAGCAAGGTTGTCTCTGGTGATGTCTCCCATGTGTCTCGCCTCTGGTTCTCCTTTCTCAAGGGTTTTGGTGAATCTTGTATCGTGGTCCTCGACGTCACCAAAACTCGTGGTAGGGTTTAGGGCAACACTTTGAATTTCTTTTAAATTTCCTGTTGTCTTTTGCGCTTCTTTCTGTTTTCTGTTGCATAATTTCCTTTTTAGTCGTTCTCTTCGCCGTAGTTACTTAACAGAACAACATCTCTATCTTTATTTTCTATTCTATTTCCCTCGGGGGCCCATTCCTGTCACCACATCTCTCTTTTCTTCATGAGCATTTTCATCGTCTTGTGACCTTGCACTTTCTTACACAGGTGATTCCACTCTACACTTTAACTCCATTTCGCTCCTCCTCAGTTCGATACAACATTCTTTTTCTCGCACTGAACATTTCCGACCTTAATTCGGATCCGTGGAACATCATCACCTCTTCATCCATCCTTTTCTGTCGTGTATGATGTTGCTTTCCTCTTCCTACTGTGCAGGCATTATTTCGGCAACTGCTTTCGTGAGCTGTCTTCTTGTGTCTAGCCTCAAAGACCTGGACTCACGGCAGGCTAATCTGGTTGCTGCTTCCTATAGTGTATTGTGTGAAGACCAGCCACACGAGGATTGGCCGATATTACTCTTTTTCTTCAACAGATTGTTAACACATGGAATGATTTACAGGTAAGAGTGGTTGAAAGCAGTGATATAGATTTGTTTGAAAATAGCTGATAAATATTTCGCTTCAAGTCCACGACTTATATTATTTGCGCCTTCTTAGTCGCATGGACAGCTTGCTGGTTACCCTCGTTGAGTGATCTAACTTTTACCTCACTAAACTTTGAGTTTCTGATATTGTCCACGATCACAAACAGCCTAGAAAGGACTAAGTGGTCTGTTGCTGTTTGAATTCCTTTGTGTGTGTGTGTGTGTGTGTGTGTGTGTGTGTATGTGTGTGTGTGTGTGTGTCAAGGTGGGCCATGACCAGTGGTAATGTAACAGTCCTCTTAACTCCAGCTCACGCCTTCCTGACCCTTGGTGGTCATCTATGTGGTAACGTGGAGTTAGTCATCCACCGTCACGTCTATAAATAACACGGTACCAGCCAACAAACCAACTTGTCTTTTAATCTCTGGGAAGGTATGTCAGCCTTATACAGACATCTACCAATACACGCTTTTAGAAATCATTTGTTTTAGCGTAGACAGTGTGACACCAGTAGCTACTCTTGCAATACCCTCGGTCCATTTATACGAACGGAAATGGAGTATTGCAACAGCAGAAAAGCAGAGAGACGCAAGGCGTCACTTCTGTGAGAAATTAATATGAAGAAAAAAAATGTTGGGATCGTATATGAGTTGATCTTTTGAAGGTTTTAGGAAGTCTGGTGTGTTACCAGTTAGCTGGTCTGTATGTAACTGGAGGTATGGTTCCTCGGGATGTCTGTCTGCCCTATGGGTACGAAGTCTTTTAAACGCTCTCAGAAAAATTCGTTGACGGTTACACACGCTCTCTCTCTCTCTCTCTCTCTCTCTCTCTCTCTCTCTCTCTCTCTCTCTCTCTCTCTCTCTCTCTCTCTCTCTCTCTCTCTCGATATTGAAAATATCTTTACGGTAGCGCCAGCGCTACCAACGAGAGGAAATGGGCTTAAACTTATAGGTCATCGAGTTTATATGAAATGTACGAAGTATTTCATTGCCAACGTCAGTAATAATGCTTGGAATACGCTTACAGAAGATTTTGTTCAGAGCAACACTCTTAATATCTTCAGAATTAGCCTTGATCATCACTTAACACTCTGTTATTGAATAATTCATTTAATCAGTTATCATAACGTTGTGGTATATTATGCTACCTACTCAACCACTGATGTCTCCCTGGCTATGCTGTGGTAACATGCCAACATTGATTAACCCATGTCACCTGCTTTGAGAGAGTACGAATTATTGTATCATTCTTCAGCATCAGGAATTATAAAGATATGGGAAGTCGAAAGGCTTGAGCTCAAGTCTATCCTTACTTTATAACAAGAAAGTGAAGAGATGCATGTCGATGGTGATGGTATGCGTGACATGTTCATGTGACTTTCCTGTAGAAATTTCCTTCAGGCATGTCAGTCCTGCAATGTATTATCTTCTACCTGCTTTCCTCCCGGCGCGTTACCGGAGGGAGTGGAGGATGGGGAGAGAGCCTTTGCTTTACATTTCGTTTACCTGTACTGCTATTGATGTATGTCATCTGATAGGAAGGAATATGGTTTATTTGCAGAATTAGATACAGCATACTAAGGATAGGTCACCAGACGAAGACAACCATCGCAGATACTGAAGAAGCGCTCGACACCTTCAGTCTAAGGCAGCTGCTCCGCTGACAGACACATACGGTAGCACAGTAGACCTTCACCTTTACTGGTGATATGCCATTATTCACAGACATTGAAACTGATAAAACAATTACATTAGGTTATAAGATGATGTGAATCACCACAACCTATTGTATGGAGCCGAGAGTCACCACAACCTATTGTATGGACACGAGAGTCACCACAATCCATTGTATGGACACGAGAGTCACCACAATCCATTGTATGGACACGAGAGTCACGACAATATTGTATGGACAGGAGAGTCACCACTGCCTGTTGCATGGACACGAGAATCACCACAACCTATTGCATGGAAAAAAATCATCACAACCTATTGTATGGACACTACAATCACGACAACCTACTGTATGGACAAGAGATATCACAACCTATTGTATGGACACGAGAATTACGACAACAAATTGTATGGACACGTGAGAAAATGGTAGATTTGGGTGATGGAACTACACAGAGAAGAACAAAGATTGAACGAAAATAATGTAAACTTTAGCATGCAAAAAAAAAGAACATCGCAAAAATTATTCTCATATTGGAAAAACATACGCTAAAAGTGAGACTGGGACTCTTAAAAGCCAGAGAAAAATATGAAAGTAAAGTTAATCGATTAAAGTAATTAGCATTCAGTAGCAGAGACGAAGGACGATACATGTTTGATGAGAATGTCATGACAGACGGTGAGGTACCTGAAGACGACGACATCAAGACAATACACGAACTCAGAAAGAACTTGGCGTCGGGACCAGATTAAGCTATCCTTGGCACCAGCAACTCTGATGCTGATGTTGTTGCCGCTGAGGCGAAGTCCAGACGAGAGCAGTGTGACGGAAGGAAACAACCTGGCTTAACACATCACCAATACACAGACGAGGATGTGAACTCCTTCCCTGGTGACACAGACCAGGAAGCTGGACGTGACGTGTTATAAAGGCCTTTGAAATAGTGATTGAGAAACATGTGTTGAAACATCTGACTAACATCAACGAAGGCCAACATGGTTTACACCTGGTAAAATGAGAGTACACAGACTCAGTTATGACCTCACTACAATACCATATTCAGAGCTCGAAAACAAGACAAGAAGATTACATCCTGTTTTCTCGACTTTCCTGAAGCACTTAACAAAGTAAATCACTTTTGTTTATGTAACGTAACGAAAGATGAGATGTAAGCAAGGAGTTTCTAACACGGAGAAAACCGAACAAGTGCCAAACTAAATCAGGTGAGCCACAAGGAACAATATCATACCCTATACTGTTTATGATAATATTACACATGTAGTAAGGCAGGTAAACAAAAATTATAGTATGGTATTCTGCGGGTGGCACCAGAGATAAAACGTCAGAATTAGAAGACAAAAGAATATATATATATATATATATATATATATATATATATATATATATATATATATATATATATATATATATATATATTCATATGTGTGTGTGTGTATGTTGGTGGGTTGGGCCATTCTTTCGTCTGTTTCCTTGCACTACCTCGCTAACGCGGGAGAGAGCGACAAAGTATAAAAAAAATAAAAAAAATAAAATATATATATCACGGGATCGAATGGAATATATAAATGGCCAGAAGAGAAACTGATGGAAATCATTGAAGAGAGATTTCGATAAATATAGTTACAGAACGACCATCTAGCACCACAGTGACACCTTACAAGGCTCCAGCGGGGAGAGGGACCGACACTAAGTAGATCTTAGAGTCTTCATAAAGTGGGAACTCGGAATTTGAAGACCACGTTGAAAAACCTGTATCGTCGAGCCTGGGTATGCACGGTACGATAATGAGAACCCTTCGCAACGAGAGATGGCCAGCTGGGGATGACTGCGCTTGTTGTGTGCGTAGATATGAAATGCTGAGTACTGCTGTGTTGTATGGTCAGCAACTGGGTAAATTGATGGGAGGTTTCTGGAGAGAATTTAGAAGCATTTTCCTGTCAGATCTCAGGAGGGAGAGACCGAAATCTGGGACCAAAAATCAAGAATATATATATATATATATATATATATATATATATATATATATATATATATATATATATATATATATATATATATATATGAGAACAAATTGAGAATATTAAAGAAAATATATCGGGACTACGATCTTGTACAACATGGAATAAACAGGTATAAAAACAGATGCAAGAATTTCAAGAGATATTTTGAAATCATACACTTCAAACCAAAATATTTGAGATTGGAACACGAAAGCTGGAGACAGGCACTCACGTTTTTGCCCAGCGAGATCAGCAAGGAGTAAGTTGAGGACTGGCGCCTTCAGGAGGTGACTGGATGAAACTGGTGTTAGGATGGACATAAGGATGGACATACGAGAGCCAACGGCAGCAGAGGACAACAGTCGTGTCAAACAAGTGTGTTACCCGGTTGAGCGCTCCAGCGCTAGCCCTACCAAATGCTCAGATCTCTTCTTGAGTGTATCTCTCTCTCTCTCTCCTCTCTCTCTCTCTCTCTCTCTCTCTCTCTCTCTCTCTCTCTCTCTGACGAACACAGCAGGTTCATGCACTGTCCGTACATCCGGGCCATCTAGATAGAGGAATACACAACACACACACACAGCAGGGAGCAGCCCAAAGTGGAGACTCCTTCAGCACAAGCGATGGACCGCAACACTGAAAGCCAATCTTCCACACATCACAGGGGAGGGTGTGTTGTTATCCCAGGTGAACACCGAGCAGGACACACCCATGCCACCCACCAGCACTCACACCCACAAGCACATCACCCACTGGACCTGCCTTCTTCACAGTAGTGTCTACCTACAATGTATTTCATTGACTATACAAGTTGGATCCCTTTGCCAGGGGACTGGTGAGACCCTCTGAAGAGGCCTGAGTCGGAGCTGCGGTCGCGTCAGCGTAAACACGACACGGTTCCTTGACCGTTGGAGGTGTGACCCAGCTGATCACAGCGGCCGTTGGAAGTGTGACCCACGTGTTCACAGCGGCCGTTGGAGGTGTGACCCAGCTGATCACAGCGACCGTTGGAGGTGTGACCCAGCTGATCACAGCGACCGTTGGAGGTGTGACCCAGCTGATCACAGCGACCGTTGGAGGTGTGGCCCGCGTGATCACAGCGACCGTTGAAGGTGTGACCCACGTGCTCACAGCGACCGTTGGAGGTGTGACCCACGTGATCATAGCGACCGTTGGAGGTGTGACCCACGTGCTCACAGCGACCGTTGGAGGTGTGGCCCGCGTGATCACTGTGACCGTTGGAGGTGTGACCCACGTGATCATAGCGACCGTTGGAGGTGTGACCCACGTGCTCACAGCGACCGTTGGAGGTGTGGCCCGCGTGATCATAGCGACCGTTGGAGGTGTGACCCACGTGATCACAGCGACCGTTGGAGATGTGACCCAGCTGGTCACAGCGGCCGTTGAAGGTGTGACCCAGCAGTAGCACTTGCACCGCCAGTAACCGACGTCCGTCGTCACAATCACCTCGTAACAGCCAGACACAACTGTTGTCGTACTGCTATAAACAATTCCATGAACAAACATACAACGAAACAAGCAAGTAGCCTAGTTCTCCTTTTGTTATGTAACTACGTATATTACTGTAACACAGACTATTCTTCTCTTAATGTTCGACACAGTATTACCATAATGTCGAGACAATATTACTGCAGTTTCACTAGACGGTAACTTTACCAACATTAATGTCCACCATTGAATACGTAATGTATGTCAACACAGTGCTACTGCAGTTCACTCAATGTGTAACGGTCAACTAATCGTCATTAAATGTATGTCGTATAAACCGTAAAATGTGCTCTGTCAGACTTCCTGTGCTGCGCAGACAGACTTGACTCATGTGATTAATGAACTGGCTACTATAACGAACCCCCCAATTATGTTATTCCTCAACGGTATATTTTTCAGCTGAATGGCCGATTGAATTCAATAAGCCGTTCTTTATTCATATTTATCGAGGGAAAAATCATATATATATATATATATATATATATATACATATTTTTTTTTTTAAACTATTCGCCATTTCCCGCGTTAACGAGTTAGCGTTAAGAACAGAGGACTGGGCCTTTTTTGGAATACCCTCACCTGGCCCCCTCTGTTCCTTCTTTTGGAAAATTAAAAAAAAAAAAAAACGAGAGGGGAGGATTTCCAGCCCCCCGCTCCCTCCCCTTTTAGTCGCCTTCTACGACACGCAGGGAATACGTGGGAAGTATTCTTAATCCCCTATCCCCAGGGATAGTATATATATATATATATATATATATATATATATATATATATATATATATATATATATATATATGGAAAGGATCACAATTTTGCGCGTGATCAAGATATTCCTATCGTGTTTCATTTTCCCCGTGGACTCATAGGAATATATATATATATATATATATATATATATATATATATATATATATATATATATATATATATATATATATACAGATGTAATCTAAATGACACAGAGATATGTCATCATTAATGATCAACTTTCAAAAATAGTAAAGGAACAAGTGTTGGCTTCTATATTCGTCCTCACTTCAACCTGTCATTCCATATGGCCGTCGTTATACTCTTAACTTTTAGTGAATTTCACCTCATGTGTACATCTCTCCCTGGGCTGCGGGAGTACGACTAAGTGAGTCACTGAGTTATTGAGTCAGTGAGACACAGATGTGTGGGTGCAGGTGTGCTCCAGCAGGTGTGCTGTCGAAGGGAACACTTGTGTGTGTGTGTGTGTGTGTGTGTGTGTGTGTGTGTGTGTGTTGAGAGAGGCCCGTCAACACTATGCTGCACATATGAAGGTCAAATATATCTTCTCCTGCCAACAGCCACTCTCGGCCGTCAGGTGTTGATGAAATATTGTAGATAAGGCGGGGGAAAAAAGGGGAATCTGAAAACTGGACGACACGGAAGGAGAGAGTCAGAAAGATATATTGGTAGATAAACATATGGATGGAGAGAGAGAGAGAGAGAGAGAGAGAGAGAGAGAGAGAGAGAGAGAGTGAAAGTTAGAGTAAACAAGGCTGCCACGCAAAACAATAGTCGGCGAGTTAGTCACGTATAGAGATGTATAACACCTTCTTCGTCAGGAGAAAAGCGAGATCGATGACATCTCCGTATATGTCACGTTTTACCGCTCACTGGGTCAAGAGGAGAGACACTCGCACACACACACTCAACACGCACTTAGTCAACCTTCACGTACTCAATATTCACACCCTTCACACTCTTGACCTTTTGGGAAGACAAAAGCCAAAAGGGTTATCGAGACAGACAAGGGCGCCCTTGGGCCTAACCTCTTGAGGTAGGGGAAGAAAGAGAGAGCATCTCGCGAGGTGTGTAGGTCTGGTTGTGGAGTGTCGTGCAGCCTCACGTTTGATTGTTTCTTTGTTTAGGGATTGACAGACAGACTGTTTAGGTACTGACAGACAGACATATGTATATACATGCCAGCCACAACCCATTGTTCCCTAATTGCTTTCCCTTCGTAAGTCAGAACGCCCCTCTGTTTGGAAGACTTCATAGGTCTCCCCAGTACCTAAGTCAACCAATCCACAGTCTCTCACTGAAGTACGTCCCATCGCCATAATCCCCAGGTTGATCTGCGACAAGTTTGTGTTTATTTAGGTGTATACAGACACCACACGTTTCCATTCCTTAGGAGTTTGGTAATAGGAAGGCCTCTCCTGCCAACCCTGTCCCACCCAACAGTCTCAAAATGCGCCCTCCCCGTCCCTGCTCCGTCCACTAAACTTTTCAACTGTTATTTGGACGATCAACTTAGCTGGAGAGAACACGTCATTACTATCATCAAGTCCTCCAGCCATCGTCTCTACGTTATGCCTAGAATCAAGACACTTGGACTTACTGCGTCAGGCCTCGGGAACATTTACGAAAGCAACATATGTCTCTCCCGTCTGGTCTTCCTTCGTATCCACTAAACAACACAACTCACTAGAAAATAAGCAGAATAGAACATATACAACGTATAGCACCTATCAAGAGGCACTTGACACAGTGATTAACCCGAGTCTCTTCAACCACCACCTGGACCTCTTCCAACAGTTCGTAAAGAAGCTGTTGCACCTCTCTCGCCACCGCCACCTCCTTTCACGAGAGGATGCGTTTCTGCACCACAACAGCATCGAGACCCCGAGCTCGTTCCCACAACCACGATGAACATTATCATTATTCAGCTGAGTGCCACCCCACGCCGGTGTTAATGTAAACACCCTGTTTACTGGGTGTAAGTGTAAATGTAGAGGATCAGGAGGAAGTGGAGTGTTCTACCTTACACTGGAGTGGACGTAGCAGTGATAACATGGAGGATGCCGTAGATCATCGGATGGAAATGGGGGGGTAGAGGTCCGGGAGACAATGCGCATTACGTAGAGGGAGAGAGCAGAGTCGGTTACGGCAGAGATGGTTACGTTTGACGGTGCGGTAGGGAATGAATGGACTGACGTGTTGGAAACGAAATATCCGTAGACTGCATGTGGTGTGAGGCGGGATGATCCTGTCTGTAATGACAGTATTGGAAAGAAGTGGGGTAGTAAGGGTAGTCCGATTGCTGGCTGACCAAGGTGTGTTGACGTGCATCGTACACATGGAGAGAATGAGCGAAGAACGATTCATTAAGAGGGTCTGCGTGTAGTCATTGGAGGGAGGAAGGGGAAGACCAAGAAGATGGAGGGAGGGAGTGAAGGAGGCTCTTTGGTGCTAGGTTTTCAATATTCCGGAGGCTGAGGGGACATGCATGAGATAGAAATAATTGGACCGATGAGCTATATGGGGGACTGAGTGCTGTGAACGGGCTGAACCAGGGAACATGAAGCGGTCATGGTAAAAACATATGAGGCTGAACTGTGAAGTGCACGATTTTGTTTCACGATATCATACATGACAGGTGTGCGAACAATGCCATGGTTCGTTTGTTCCTGACGCTACGTTGTCAAGGCGACAGAAGTAGTTAGGAGGTAGAAATGATAGTTATTATTATTATTATTATTATTATTATTATTATTATTATTATTTATTGTTGTTGTTATTACTACTACTATTATCATCATAATTATGGTGGCATTGTGGTCCGGTTCTCATGATGGCTTTGTGGACCGTCTCATGGTGGCATTGTGGCCCATCCCTCATGGTAGTATTGTGGCTAGTCCCCCATGGTAGCATTGTGGCCAGTCCCTCATGGTAGCACTGTGGTTTGTCCTTCATGGTAGCAGTGTGGCCCGGTTCCCATAGTAGCAGTGTGGCCCGGTTACCATGGTGGCAACATCTCATCACCAGTTCATATACGCCTTTGTGTTCGACCACAAACATTTCGCGGTCGTATTGTGGTAAGGTTCTGTTGTGATCTCTTGTTGTTGTTGTTGTTGTTGTCCTTCTTTCTTGTTATTGCCTGTTTTTATTTATTGTTTTTGTTCCCGTTCTCCAAATTTAGATTCGATGGATCGATTGTCTTTTGATATCTAGAAAATGAGTCTTTCCTTCATCACCCTCGCTCCATCACCATATTCGCTCCATCACCACCCTCAATCCATCACCACCCTCGCTCCATCACCACCCTCGCTCCATCACCACCCTCGCTCCATCACCACCCTCGCTCCATCACCACCCTCGCTCCATCACCACCCTCGCCCCATCACCACCCTCGCCCCATCACCACCCTCGCCCCATCACCACCCTCGCTCCATCACCACCCTCGCTCCATCACCACCCTCGCCCCATCACCACCCTCGCTCCATCATCACCCTCGCTCCATCACCACCCTCGCTCCATCACCACCCTCGCTCCATCACCACCCTCGCTCCATCACCACCCTCGCCCCATTACCACCCTCGCCCCATTACCACCCTCGCCCCATTACCACCCTCGCTCCATCACCACCCTCGCTCCATCACCACCCTCGCTCCATCACCACCCTCGCTCCATCACCACCCTCGCTCCATCACCACCCTCGCTCCATCACCACCCTCCTAACATTGTATCTTCTCCCTAATCCGTCCATAGTTTTTGTTCGTTAACTTTTTGAGGATAAAGTTGCTAACCCAGAGCACGATGGTACTTCCTTTAACCTATAACGTACGACCCGGGGCCCATTAAGGCACGACCCTTCAGCAAGTCAGTACGACTCTTGGGTATGATGACGTAGATTACGACCTGGCACGTGAGAGTCAGGTCATAGTCCAGGTTGTCAATACCCGAGAGTCGTACCGTCGTGTTTAAGGGTCGTGCCGTCTTACTCAAAAGTCGTACCGTCGTGCTCAAGGGTCGTACCGTCGTGCTCAAGGGTCGTGCCGTCGTACTTAAGGGTCGTGCCGTCTTACTCAAAAGTCGTACCGTCGTACTCAAGGGTCGTGCCGTCGTGCTCAAGGGTCGTAACGTCGTAGTCAAGGGTCGTACCGTCGTAATCAAGGGTCGTAACGTCGTACTCAAGGGTCGTAACGTCGTACTCAAAAGTCGTACCGTCGTACTCAAGGGTCGTGCCGTCGTGCTCAAGGGTCGTGTCGTCGTGCTCAAGGGTCGTGCCGTCGTACTTAAGGGTCGTACAGTCGTACTCAAGGGTCGTACCGTCGTACTCAAGGGTCGTACCGTCGTACTCAAGGGTCGTAACGTCGTACTCAAGGGTCGTAACGTCGTACTCAAGGGTCGTAACGTCGTACTCAAGGGTCGTGCCGTTTTGCTGCCCCCACCCTTATAACCTTCCTTCCCCCTCCTCCCCCCAGCCTTACATAAGATAACCCCCCCTTCCCTCTCCCACCCGCTGGTGGTGGGGAGGCAGAGGCCAGCGTCCGGTATACACCTAGGGCGCAGCACGCGGGCCTCTCTCCCCCTACTACTACGTTACACATGATTGTCAAGCTAACCCTCCCCCACCCTGAACCCCAGCCCCCGGGGCGTCTAACATCCCCCCACCCCTCCCCCTAACACACACACACACACACACACACACACACACACACACACACGGTACATAATTGATGAAATTCAACCCGAGCAAATGTAAAGTAATGAGGATGGGTCACAGTGAAAGAAAACCTCAATAGGATTATTACCTAAGCAGCAAATAAGCTGCAGGTATGTGTGTGTGTGAGGCACTTTGGGAGTTGACATCCTCCCTACCTGTCGCCACACTCCCACATGAGGAGAACAGTAATGGAGACAAACTGTGTTCAGGCAAATATCAAACTAGTTTTCAAGTATAACGTTGAAGAAATATTTAGCAAGGTGCTCGTGTCTTACGTAAAGCCAGAACTAGAATATGGTTCTTAGGTTTGCTCATCGAGCCCATAGAAGCACAAAGAGCTAAAAGAGAAGGTGCACAGGAGGGTAACAAATATGGTACCAGAGTTAAGAGTACCAAGTTTACAGGGTAACGCGAGAAACTTTAAATTTGCCCGCAATAGAATAAGAGACGAGTTGGGTGTGACCTGATCACAAACTTTATGGCTGTAAGTTAAACTGATGATTGTAAACAGTGAAGTTATTAGAAAGATGCAGGGTTAGAACAACCAAAGGACATGATATCAAACAATAGGCTTATTACAAAGGAAAGATATAAAGAATTACTTTTATATGCCCTAACCATTTCAGCACACCCTCTCCAGCTCTTTCAACCTCACTCTTTTTATTACTACACATCTCTCTTCCTGTTTTATTACTTACTCGACCAACCACCTCGCACCACATATTGTCCTCAAACATTTCATTTCCAACACATCCACCCTCCTCTGCACAGCCTTATCAAGCATCCATATAATATTGTTGGAACTACTATTCCTTCAAACATACCGATTTTTGCCCTCCCAGATAACATTATCTCTTTCCACACATTTTTCATCGCTCCCAAAACCTTCGCTCCCTCCCACACCCTGTGACTCACTTCCGCTTCCATGGTTCCCTTCGCTGCCGTGTCCACTCCAGGTATCTGAAACACTTTATCTCCAGTTTTTCTCCATTCAAACTCATACGTCATCTAACCTGTCCCACAACCCTGCTAATCTTTATACCTTGCTTTTAATCACATTTACTCTCAACTTTCTCCTTTCACACACTCTTCCAATCTCAGTCTCTAGCTTCTGCCGTTTCTCACTCGAATCCGCCACCAGCGCTGTATCATCAGCAAACAACTGACTCACTTCCCAGCCCGTCACATCCCCTCTAGACCACATACTCGCCCCTCTTTCCAATATATATATATATATATATATATATATATATATATATATATATATATATATATATATATATATATATATATTGAAAGGATCACTAATTTGCGCGTGATCAAGATATTCCTATGAGTCCCAGTGGACTCATAGGAGTGTATATATATATATATATATATATATATATATATATATATATATATATATATATATATATATATATATATATATATAAATGAAGCATAAGCAAATATATACATATAATGAAGCATAGGCAAATATATACATATAATGAAGCATAGGCAAATATATACATATAATGAAGCATAGGGAAAACAATATCCATGAGTAACATCTCCGTCTTGCTTTTAATTTAAAAATCAGGCGGCAAAAAAACAGAACAAAAAAAAACAAAGCCAGTTACACAAGAGATAAGGGTACAAAAAAATATCTCGATAAAAAAAAAGTAAGATATGATTTACGTTTCTTCCTGACCTAAATTTCTTGATAGCGTGAAAAAAAAATAAGAAATAAAGAATAAAATGATAATTATCCACTTTTACGATTGCAGTGGCAGAGACGGTGTATTAAAACATTAAGTAACTGGCAGGATTCCCAGAACACAAGGTTCGGGGAATGAGTAAACATTTTGCGTACGAGGAAACGCCACTCAGGTGTAGCTGGCAGGAAAATTGCTCCCGGGGGTTGGGTTAGGGACGAGAGGGGGAGGGCGTCGTGAATGACAGCCTTGTAAAACATTCTTTATATTACTCTCTCAATTTATGGTCAGATCTCTGGACCTGTGTTCGTATTTCAGGTGTCTGTTATTATACTAAGCAGTTGATAGCGGGCGTCTGCTACGTTTTCCCGAAAGGTGATGTATACACATCGTCTTTACCGGAAATATAAACAAAGAAAATGGTCGCGGTAGACATCGGTAACAGCGCAATCCGCGCGGGGTTTATATATTTATGTATATACAATCATCAAGTTTTTAAGGTTAACATCGTAATTTTCTCTCGTATTTAACCAAAACCTTGCCAGCATTCCCTCCCCCCCCCTAACCTCGCTGGAATCGTTTAGTTTTTCTACACTGTAACCGTTCCAACAATCATGCTCTGGAGTCTCACATTTCTAGGTAATGGCGACTGGGGGAATACTCAGCGTGTATAACTACAGACTCTGCCAGAGAAATACTGCTTCATCCTCAGGGTTGTCTGTCAAGGATTTTCCTCCGTAAGAACGTTCGTAACTTGGAATGGTTGGTCGGGCTGTACACAGTGAAGTTATAATCGAAGCGTTGCTGGTGCGCCACGCTATTCTCTCTTGTAATGAAAATTTGTTGCATTCATATAATTGCTTCTCGGCGATGAAGATTATCTCCGACTCCTCCCAGATGTAATTTAGATTACAAGCAAGAATCATCCCGAAATCTATCATATGTACTTCGGCCTTAACGCCTGCGTTGCTGCCGACCTTTGAACCAGACTAAATATGGAGAGGCCCACTAGCTATACAGTCCTGCAACATTCTGTATATGTTATATACACCTCCTCCTCCTCCTCCTCCTCGATATGGTGTCAGATAAAAACTGTTTCATAATCATTAAGGCCTTTATTAGCATACTGTTGGTGTGTAGTTTTACTTTACATCTAATTGCCTCTTCGGCCTTCGCGAGATAGCATCAGGAACAGACGAACAATGGCCCCATTTGCATGCATATGTTCTCTAGCTATAATGTATAATGCATCGAAACCAGAGTCTACCAGCCACACCCAGGCCCCATTGACTAACTCCCATAGTTTGCCTTGACCGCTTCACACTCCCTGGTTCAACCCACCGACGTTCATATACCTCTCCTGAATGTTCAGACCCCGATACCCCAGAGCCTTTCTCTTCGGTGTCGCCCTCCACCTCTGACTTCAGATTATATTGATCTTTCATCCTTCACTCATCCTCTCCAGTATGTCCGTACCAATTATTCTTCCTTCACTCATCCTGTCCATATGTTCGAACCGATTATTCATCCTTCACTCATCCTCTCCATATGGTCGTACCAATTATTCATCCTTCACTCATCCTCTCCATAAGTCCGTACCAATCATTCATCCTTGCATTATAGGCCCAGGAATTGTTGGAACTCCTTTACCTTGAGAAATACCCATCTTTACCTTTATAGACCCCTCCTTCCACATCCTCTGTAGATGCACTCGGGACTTTAGCCTCCCCTTTTCCACCCTATAACTTACTTCAGTCCCCATGGCTCCATCTGCTATCATGTCCACTCTCTGGTATCTGGAACACTAAGTACCCGAGGTCCATTCCTATTGTAACTTGCATTAAAATCCTCCCGTATGACCTCCCCCAAGTGCTGCACCTTTCTACCTTATTTTCATTCATATTAACTCTTAACTTTCTCCCTTTGCACACTCGCCCAAACTAGTCATCAGCTTTGGGAGTTTCTCTCAGGAGTCTGCCTCCTGAGCCGTGTCGCTGTAAATATCAACTGGTTTTGCCTCCTCCCTCACCCCCAGCATACTGTAGGCCCGCCCATTACCTCAAGGCGGTCGCATTTACCTTCTTCATCACCCGGTAAATACACAGATTAAACAGCAGTGGTGACATTACACGCCCTTTACTCAGACCCATCTTCACTGGGAACCTCTCACCCTCCTCCCTGCCTATTTACTCCACTTGTTAGAAGCACCTTCCACAAGGCCTCTATGTAAGCATGCGCTCTCGTGAGATCGAAAAATGCCATTCATTCATCACGCTCTTTCTTCAAATATTTCTCGCACATATTTCAAAGAAAGCCATCTAATACGCATCCTGCGTGTCTCATCCAGAGACACACTGCACCTTCCCAGTGTTCATGCCACCAGTCTGTCAGTCACCACCCTCCTAACCTTATTAGGTCTATTCAGCAGACTCGCTTTTTTCCCCTCTTCGGCTTACACAAGGATTCCTTACATTGTACTCTGTCTACCCCTTTCTTGATGAAAGACTCAGCTTGCAGTCTCATCCACTTCTGCTACTTAACCACACTTGCTTTTATGCAAGGTTTTTCTCCGCCGCGTCTCTCTTCACCTCACCATTCGCCATGACTGTCTCACTTCGCATGCCACATCAACCTGAACACACCATATTTGCTTCCCTTATAATCACTGAATTTCGTGTACTGTCACCACCACCTCTTATTTACCAACTCTCGTACCTTTTTCTTGACCTCTAATCTCCTTTTCTCCTCTCTGTCACTCGCTCTCCATCCCCACAGATACCGTCTGTGCAACTTGATTTGCTATTCAACTGGTGGTTTGACTTCCTCGTTCCACCACTCTCTACTCTTTCTCATAGATTCACATCCTGGCTTCTGTATGGCTCACACTTCACCCACAGACCATTTTTCCAAGCTCACTTTCAACACTTCCCTCACATATATATATGATTTTCTTTTCCTTAAAGCACCGCAGACTTCCACACTCGCCTCCAGCAGGAAATAATCACCTGCTGCTCCTCTCAGCATGTCCACATCCAGCAAGCTCTCCTTTGCACCCGTCTGTTTGCACATAATCCATATACCCACCTCTGTTAACCACAAATCCCACTTCTTGAACCATGTATTCGCAGTGATCAGTCCTCTCTCATTGCTCCCAATTCATTCAGTCTTTTCCTTTTCCATGTGCACTGGGGACTCCGTGCCCACCCGCTCTCACATAACCCACTCCGACCTTCATATCTTCTTGCATCCCAAGTTTCAGAACAGTCATAGCACTTGCTCGTTCCTCCTGGGAAGCGCCCTTCTCTCTCTCTCTCTGCTTCACTCGCTACCAGTCTCTGTCCCTGCGGTTACTCGCCAGAGATGTCACTGTTTTCTCAGTATACCTGGACCTGCGATGTCACTTCCTAGTGAAGATGAATCTACATTGCTAGATATCGGACGGAATCAAAATGCAGTTCTTCTGTACATGATGTTTCTAAGAAAATGCAAATGACTGCACCGCATGAGAACTGAACAGTGAAAACAGCAATCAGTCGAGCTAGCAGCTTCCCTCTTTCATGAATGGTTGGCTAGAACGTTACTTGGAAATTCTGTATTTATTTTGCCTGGCGGCCATACCCAGTGGTGGCCTCAAACCAAGCCTCTTCCCTTCCTTGTCCTTCCACGCACTACATATCTACGCACATTTTGCAATACCCCATTATTCCCTCCTTTCCCTTTTGGCCACGTGTCAAAAAAAATGAAAACCAGTCGTTAGACATATTCACTCGGTCTTTATATAAAGGTTTACGCAATGGAAGGCGCCAACAGTGATTACAGGCAGTGATTGATCCTGAATGGGAGTCAGAGGAAGGAAAGTTTTTCCAAGCCCTATATGTCTGACCCCTTTCCTAGATGGCCCCAAAACAAGCACGGTTGAACCGTGGATAGGAAGAAGTCGTGTTGGAGGAAGAGGGGATAAATGCTTCCATTCATGCAACAGTAACCTCTGCAGTGCTTTTGATGGAGACAGAAGCATCACCACATAAGATTCAGTAATTTATCCAATGAAAGTCAGAAAAGAATTTTCGTACTATTCCAAACGGCTGTTGGAGGAGGAGGTGCCATTAAGATATATATGTTTATGAAAGTGTGGTCAGTTGAACCAGCTGGGGGCGAGATTGTATAGCTACAGAGCGAAGGATTAGGGGTGAAAAACAGATCCAGAATATTAGGAGAGTGGTCACAGTGGTCAGGTATATGTAGAGGGTGAGTGCTAATTTGTTGCAGAGCACTGATAATGCAGAACGTGAGGGCTTCAATTCCTCACCATCCGTATGGGAGGAATTCAACCATTCCCTATGGTGAACGTTGAAATCCTCTAGGTAGAGGATCTCGGCTTGTGGTGACATGTCATGGCCTCATGAAAGGAGTTCGTATAGTCGAGGAAAGATATGAAATTTTTAGAACTGGGAGAGTAGTAGGCGAAACAAAGGAAAAGAGTGGTAGCTGAGAGTCATGCATTGAGCCAGATAACATAAAAGTTTGGGACTCAAAGTCCTCGAGGCGTGCAACTGGTGTGTTGATGTTGGAATAAACAAAGACCCAACTTTGAACCGGAAGCATATATGGAGATTACAGTTGTATATGAGAAAAGGACAAATGAGAACATCACTAGACAATTAGGTGTCAGAGAGAAGTAGGACATTACGACAGATGGTGTTCAACAGGAGAGAGGTTGCTACAGACCACAAATGTTGGAATACTGAATCGAGAAAGTGGCAGTTCTATCAGAGAGGGAAAGGTCGTGGGAGGTGCCAATACTGCTACAATCTGAACCCTCCCTTTCGTTAGCAGAAGAGACATGAGGACCCAGATATTCTTAACACCCATGATGCCGGGGACGAGGGGCCAGAGTTTTGTTGGATTATATCATGATTACATTTAAAAATGATTGCGCTGACAGGAGATGGCAAGAGAACGTATGTGAAGAAAATTAGTGAGGTTTGATAAAGTGTATGATACTTTTGAGATGGCAGGATTAGCCAGGTAGCCCCGTTTAGATGAGACAGGAAAGAAAGATCAGCAGTCCTAATATGGAGGTTGTAAGATGGTTCCGGGTACCACTTTAACTCATCAAGTAACTGAAATTACATAACAAATGGCGCGGTGATCAAAACGAACACAGTTGGTGGAACTGGACCGAAACTAAGTCTCTCTTGCTGGCATTGGTTGAGATTATTAACTGCAGACAGCATAAGCTGCACCGGCCCCTACTTAATCAGATATTCTTATTTCCATAACAAGTGCAGTGGTGATCAGAAACCCAACAGCCCCAGGGAAGACCCATCCCTGGCAACAACCTAAAGCTCGGTACATTGACACCTGATGTCAGTTAGGAGCAAAATTCAGTTAAGAAAGCGGTTCGAAATCGCAGTAGACAAAACTGAATTGCTGGTGGGGATCTGGTAGGCCGACGGACGTAGAGGAGGAATGCAGGAGACTAGGACAAACCACCCATGTTACGTACAGCAAAAAATATGGACATTTACCATCCTACATCGTCATTGGCAGAAGCTGATAAAAAAAAGTCATGAATCATTATCATGCAGACATTCGGTTAAACAAATCAACTTGTTCTCGCCACTAGAAAACGCCCAGTCAGACAAAATATCCTGAGGGGAAACTGATAGTTAAGAGCCGGGCAACAGACAAATACACGACGCTGTCTTCAGTAACTGATTTAAAGACTTGCCTCCACAGGATGATATATTTGCACCGCCGTAATTACCTCCGACAGGGCAGGAAATTTTACGTAAGCTGATGCTGTTTAATACCAGCGATACTGCTCATAGGATGCGTTACATCTGTCTCAGAAATATTTGAAAAGCATCCTAAAGTGGTATGGCTCACTACAAAAAATGGAAAGAAGACACGAAATTTGCAAAGAAGTATTTGAACTGGACATCTGAAAGAAGACTTCAAGCAGTATATCCCAGAATGAGATGAATTTGAGGGTGTTGAGACCCCTGTAAGATAATGTGAAATACACACACACACACACACACACACACACACAAACTACGAGGACAGAACTAGTGAAGACAGATGGGATGGCTGGCAGCTGACAGAATTTGTCAGCGTGGCGTCTGGTGAGAGAGGCGCGACTAAAAACAATCAGACCAGAACGCTCAAAAGTTCCTCTCGTCCGTCACCACCACTGGTTCTCAGTCCTCCCGCCGGTCACCACCACTGGTAACCAGTCCTCCCGTCTGTCACTACCACTGGTCCTCAGTCCAGCCACCCCTCATCAACACTGGTCCTCTTTCTTCCTGTCCGTTACTACCACTAGATCTGCTTGTCCGAGCAGAGGTTCTGGTCATGGTAAATATACGCAAGGGTCGTACCGTCCTGTTCTGGGGTCGACAGCCGAAAATGCAGGAAGACATGAGTTAGGACCCACTTTATTCAACCCTTTGCATGAAGTCTGTTGTTTGGGACCCACTTTGCATGAAGTCTGTTGTTGAGAGCATAATACATACCCGCTGGAGACATCTCGATATCAGCTGACCGATAACTTGGTATGTATCATTCAAAAAACTGTATGGTTGGTACGGGTATCATGTATTCCTTCGTAGAGCAGTCTCTTATTGAACTGGTTGACCCAGCTTTAACCCGGTGAGTACGTCACTTAACATTTAAGCATAACTGCACGATCCATGAGTATGATGAAGGGACTGATAATTATTTCCCTTAAGGGTCATGGCAAAGACCAGGCCATCTTACCATTGTGGGGTTGAGTTAACACGATTTAAGGTCTGGATTCCAGACGGTTGCATTTTTTTTTTTTTTTATCTATTTCGTATGGTTTTACATCCTCGACGTCCTCTGTTGCTTCCATCGAGGAATGCATGATCGCCTATTGGGTGCATTATGAGCAAGAGATGGCATAAACAGTAAATATCCTTTCCTAACGCTGTACTTGCTATTAATGTAAATCTTAAAAATTCTTTTTGTTGATATTCGATATTCACAACAACCATCAAGTTTTGGTGGTGACAAGAGTATATCATTATGCCAAGAACCTTGATTACCAATTAAATGTATGCATTTTCGAAGTTTTGTTTAGCTTTCAAATAACTCTACAACCTGTGTTGATTTCGCACAATTTTATATGTATGAACCGTGTCAGTTGCTGGTTTGGGCATCTTTTACCCCTGACTGATATGAAGTGAAATGAATACAAATATATTGCTTGATTTCTTGAATTCTATCAGTGTATTGTGAAAGCCCACACTCGGTATACGTTGCCAGTGATTCCAAGCATTACATTCATGCAAGTCACCTGACAAGCCTTGATACAGGCAGACCACATAAGTTTATCTAGATTAAACTAGTTCACCAAGACCTGGTGTAGGAATGACGCTGCGTTTTGGGGGCAACATTTCCAATTGGATTTGTCAAGTTTGTATGCACCGGTAGATGTTGAATTCCCTAGACCAGTCCTTCAATAACATCTTTCATCTTATAGTTCGGTGTATTCGACACACATTGCTTCCCCGGTACATTTGAGTGAAAACTTCCAGCTGATATAGAGATGTCACTTTTAATATACTTTGACACCACTATAATTGATGGATAAACCACTTTGCTTGAGACATTTGGTTTTTCTTAAAATATTCACACTTCGTCTTTCTACTAGTTTGTAAAAAAAAAAACTATAGTATACACAAAAACTTGATTTACATATATATTTCATTGCTAAATATATCTACAAACTGGAAACTATTAATATTGGTCTTTTTAAAAAAACATAAGTTTATATTGACTTTAGGGTTCACATATTTGGCATTACGTTAGCACATGTTCCACGACGATATTGCAGTTGCAGGTGTCACATTTTGCGTCATGTCTCCTTTCATCCGTGACCATGGATCAACCTTGTATGATGGATGTCGATAAAATTTTCAAAATAGCGAATCATATTTGAGGAATGCAATGTTTTATTATTGACAAAGTACCACCTCCTTGGACACAAATCATCCTTTCAAAATTAAGGCGAGGTGTTAATCTGAAATTTAGTTTCGACGTTCCTTTACCATCCGATATATAATGACAAATCCCTTTTACCAGTTTCATTATAGAAAAAATCCATACAAATCATATGTATATATTCGACAGCGTCAACTTTTATTGATGGCATCCGAACTCGTCTGCTAAACTTTAATGCAGTTTGATATTCGCCTCAGCTAGGCGGTTACTAACCAGGAAAAAACAACTTCAAGTTTAAAGATATTTATTTTAGACAAGATCCAATAAGTGTAATTTATTCATTTTTGACAAAATCCAATAAATATGAATCATTTAACAGGGACTTCTATTTTAAAGCATAAACATAAGTACATTTTAGCATAAAATAAATTAAACTAACAAAATATAATTACAAATCACTGATTGGTGGGGGTGTAGACTGGTCAAAAGGTGAACGTGGTTAAGGAGTGCGCTACGGGACGCCTTTATCACGCCCACTCACACAAGCACATTAGGCGCGCCAACTTGCACAAGAACACATCCACACACACAGTTTAACCCCCACTAGGCTTGGTTGGTTGTAGGCCAAGCAAACAACCCTACCACGCCCATCCCGCCCGCGTAGCCACTAATGAGGGTGGGAACGCGGGCGTGAAGTAGCCATGAGGCGCCCACGTCAGCGTCACCTGCAGGTGGGCGGTGGTGTCGGCGCTCGGCCGTGAGGAAGGGGGAGTGGCTGGCCGTTCCTCTCTGCCCGCCCCCACGGCTACATGTGGTGCAAAACTCGCACAATACAACTTACAACACTATAAACTACATCTAAAATAAAATGGATGTATAAAGTGAAAGCCAAAGTAATATGTGCTTGGGGCCCAGTAATTTAATAAATGACCGTAGCCCACACACACACACATGGCCTCCTAACTGACATCTTAAAGCTACACCTTAAGCCTATCATACAGCTAAATAACAACAATATAACAGGCCTACGAACTGCCCGGGACGACACTAACTATGCCGCAACGGACGTAAATAACACGAAGTTCATAGAACTTACAAAGAGGAATATATCATAGATATATGGTGTAAAAATAACACACAGGGTATTATTGCGGATCTCAGGCCAAGCTTTAGGCCGAGCTTCCACGAACCATGTGCGAAATTAGGGGAAATTACCTTCCCCCCCTTAAAACTAAGATGGGCACTCACACAGACACACACACAAACACGCATTCAAGATAATCTGGCCGAGCCCTACAGACAGTAGGGGTGGCAGAACTGGTACACAAGCCGCTGGGAACGCTCAGTCTTCTTCATGATGCCCTTCTTGTAGTACTGGCGGATGGAGCGCGAAAGCTTGTCATAGTTCATGGCAGGACGGTTCTTGCGCTTACCCCAAAGCCTAGCCACACGCACGCTGTCCTCGATCTTGAACACAGCTTTCTGTCGGTCTATCCAGCGGATGCAAGAACCATAGGGCTGCGGCTGCTCTAGGAGTCCCTTCAGGAACTGCCATAGGTGAATGTGGGTTCCACCACGACCACTGCTGGTGTTCCCGCTGCCACATCCGTCGTCCTCTGCCTCGTCTGAAACACAGAAACACACTCAAGTCAATAAACGTATATATATCATCCAGATAGACAAAAGCCATTCCACTTAAACCTGAACATTAACTTTGTCATAATCTTAACATTCGGAATCTAAAGATTTAGCAAATCCTTTTCCTTTTAAAATATGAAATGAGTCAGGCTCATTGCATTCTGAAACAACGTCCCCCCCCCCCCAAAAAAAAAAAAAAACTGCTGCAATGGCTACTGACAGTAGGGCAACGGAAGTGTAACACTAGCAATAATAACTGGGCCAGAGGTCACAATGAACGTTACAGGAACCACCCATCAGAATGTTTACCTACATCATTGTTCCCACCGGAAAATGCCGCCCCTTCTTGCCCGTACGCCCAACATCCTCTCTCCTACTGTTTACATGAACGTTATCTCAAATGGTAACAAGATGAAATATTCCACAATTACTAGTTATTCTTAATTTGACACGTTTGTTATGATTCGAAAATATTAGAAACAAGACATTAAAACTAGTTATAAACAGAAAAGTATTCTTAAAAATTTCTCCTTAATGAACTACACTGCATCACCTTAAAAGTATCTAAGTCGGCCTTTATACCAATTCTCTACACAAGCCCTCACATGCATATACCAAGTGTCCCCCACCTCCCAACTCACTCGACTGGAGCTCGGCAGCCTTGGTATTATTCAGTATTCACGCCCTCCTACATAAGCGCTTAGGCTTTTGTATATAGCTGCCTTGAATAATCAACTATATTTTCGCCTTAATAATGCCTCATATAAAACACAATTATGAACGATGGTAAACTTGCCCTTACACCAACTTATAAAACACAAGTCCGTCCTCGAGTTCAGTTTTCAGAGCTAGGAGTAACTATGATCACAGCAAATCTTTTACGATGCATCAGATAGATTTAAAGTTCTCCGGATATCATATCAAGGATACGTCTTATGTCTCCCTTTATACACACCTCCGATAGAGACAATATCAGGAAAAGGTGCAAGTCGGTGTCTAGGTACGTTCTAGAAATGGAGAAGAGTTCTGAGTTTCCGTAAGAGGTTTGTTATGTATGGGGAATTAAGGGATGGATATGACTAGGCGGGTTTTGCATACATGAAACGGTGATGAAGTAAGGAATAGACGCAAGGTGACTGTGGAGATTTCAGTATGAAGGGGGAGGAGGACCGAGGTGTGTGGAGGGGGTAGGGAGGTGGAGGGGTGGGGGGGTGATAGAAGTGCACGGAGGAGGGAGACCGGCCTTGGAGCTTGGGAATCCCGCCATAAGTAAGGTTGAGTGTGGTTGAAGACTAGTTCACACTGTTGTATGAAGTAAATCATCATCTCCTTCCCTGAACTGAACTATCACGTGATCACTGTCAACTGCAGAACATCACGTACGTCCACCCGTTCCACTAAAAAAAGAAAGCTATGACGTCATACCAGATAACCAAAGACGCAATGTTGACAGCCTTAACAAGTGCACTGCAATAATACTGGAATATCTTACATGTTATCACCGCAGATCTGCAGGGTGAACTTATCAAAAAGGGTCTATGTGACTACCTACCAAGTGTCAGCAAGATACGTACGCAAACAAGGCGCGTTGAGATTTCCAGGGGCCCTGATGGAGGCTAGCAAGCCGTATCACCTTGAGCCTGACACCGACCGACGCACGGGAACATGACTCATATGCCGGGGTACAGAAGGGTGAACATTGACCATCGCAAAATGGACCTTGTGTTATGATGGATCCCTCACCCTCGACTAGCCTCAATTGTAATGTTTCGTCCGACACAAAGAAAACTGGACTTGGTCCCGATTCAACAGCAGCAGAGAAATGCCTCTGCCAGACTTTCGCGTGTAAAGCTGCCGCGTTGCTTCCATTTACCATATTTAGTCATCACCAAAGCCAAATACACATTACAATGATAATTCGCACCATGATCCAACAAACAAGTATACAAATAAATGTAGTACAGTTTAACAGCTGTGTTGTTGGCACCATGTAATGTCAATATATTTGCAAACAAAAGCATTCATGACCATCATAAATCAGTAAGCGAACGGGGTTAAAGGTAGCACTCGGCTGGCTGCAGCCCTTCTTGTAAAACATCCGAGTTTACTGTTACATAAGGAGGATTAAAAAATTCTAAACATTCCTTAGTAGGAGTCATTTGCAACAGCCTGAAAACTCTACAGCCCTTTCTACCTTCTCTTCTCGGCCTTTCAATAAGATTAATCGTACTCCAGCCTCCACTAAGCACTATATATCTTACATCCTAAAACCTGTTAACCTAAATATCCTAAAACGTCTATTTCTTTAAAGATTTCTACTTTTAAAGAGTTTTATAACAAAGTTTAAATAATATACAATATTCGACCAGCCCCAGAGAAGCCAAGGCTGGGTTGGGGCTGGCCTACAGCAGGATGGGTGTACTCACCATCAGAATCATAGGCGTCGTCCTGGGGGGAGTGGGCGGGGACGCGGGGTGTGTGGGCGGCCTTGGGGCTATTGGCCTGCTGCTGCAGGAGGGCAGTCATGTCCAGGCGCTGTTCCTCTAAGTAGACACCGCCACTGGCTTGCTGCTGCTGCTGTTGTTGCTGCTGCTGCTGCGGAGGCTGTGGTGCTTGAGGAGCCGGTTGAGGCTGGCAGGTACCTGCACCACCCGCTTGCAGATGTTGTTGTTGTTGTTGTTGTTGTTGTTGCTGCTGCTGCTGCTGCGTCACCTGGACTACAGGCGTGGGCACTTGGCTCATGTTAGCAGTCAGGGACATAGGGGGACTTGAGGGAGAACCTAGGTAATTTGGGGAGCCTAGCTGACTTGTGGGCGCCAGATGACCTGGGGAGCCAAGCTGGTGGCTTGGGGACCCCAGCTGACTCTGGGAGCCAAGCTGGTGGCTTGGAGACCCCAGCTGACTTTGGGTACCTAGTTGGTGGCTTGGGGACCCCAGCTGACTCTGGGACCCTAGCTGATGGCTTGGGGACCCTAGTGGACTTGGGGATTCCAAATGATTATTCTGGGGCACCTGCTGCTGCTGTTGGTGTTGCTGCTGTGGGAGCTGCGGGCCCTGCATGATGCTGTGGTCGAGGTGATACCGTTGCCAGTGTTGGTACTGAGGAGCCTTGGGTACAGCCCGCAGAGCACCTCGCCAGATCTCTAGTTGGGCATAAAGCAGTTCGCCACCCACGGGAGCAAGCTGACGGAACTCAGCCTCAGTTAGCTTCAAAAGAGCAGGGCCACCCAGATTCCAGAAGCTAAGAATAAGAGGCGGCAGTTGTAGCTGTGTCGCCTGCAGGTTGAGCCACGCCCGCACGTCAGCCACGCTCCACTGTGCTGGGTCTGGAAGAGATTACATCGTTAGCAAATGCCAATCACTCACCAGTAACAAATTCATTACTCACCGCCAACAATACATGTAAATCTGTCAACGCACCGCCAAAATATATGCAAATCAACGTTAACCAACACACACGACACTGCACCACCTTTAACATACGAATCATCGTTACATTATGAACTAGTCACAAAACAATTAAAACTCTCATAACATAACACATCACTTTCAATGTTTTGTTACATCCACCCTGCCCACATTTGGAACAATACACTTAAAGAGTGCTGACCTTCCGCAACCGTATCACGGCTGAAGGCTGACTACGATAATGACACCGGAAGCACAATGGTCGCACGTACAATCAATCCTATGAGCAACACCTACCAGCCAGAGCGGGCGGCGAAGGTGACACCGATCTCGATTTCGTGGATAAGTCCGCCATGTTGGATGGCGGGAGCAATGGCGGCCGGCAATAGTCTTCCCACCTATGTCTTTGTATTGCAAAATCACATCAAAATATCCTCCATGCCATGTGTATCCCGTGGAGTTAAGTCGGGCGCCCTGAGTGAGGAGGTGTGATCAAACTCGCCGCCCTGGCCAGACTATGCACCTTCAGATAATGCTGATGACAGAGGGTAACACTTGTGACGTCACAACCCACGTCACTAGATCCTGGTCAGAGCCGGGAGGACCAACAGGCATTTCCCGCACACCCTTAATTTTCCCCAGTCCTAAGGCTCAAGGTGAAGGCGTTGTCCCTAGTTCCCACAACTCCTATATGCCAAACAACAACATGAAGACGAAATATATGGGGTCAGAAAGGGAGGAGTCCGTCCAATAAGGGTTGTGGGAAGTGCGCCGCACTGGGATGTGCCCGCGCAGTCGGAGGTTAGCGGCCTTACGTTCACATTGCCCACCTGACGGAGCTGTCCCAGCTTACTTAGTACCTCAAGGGGCTGGCTGGGGCTTGATCACCCTATTTTGATGACGCAGCCATCAGTCTTATGAGGAGAGCAACAAGGTTAAACCTTTACCATAGTCAAGTACCTTTTCTACCCTTAAGAACAATCAAATAGCCACCACCAACGTCTATAACCCCTCCCCCCTTTACCACACTCCTCAAGCCCGGCACACCCACAACACCCAAGATTCTGAGCCCATCAACCCAAACACCCCTACCCCACCACCACGACCCACGCGCTCAACCACTTACCACCCCCCACCACTCGCTTCGCTCGCCATCCTCCACCACCACCACCCAGAGTCTTGCAACCCACCCACCAAACCACTCCCCCCCCCACCACTCCTCCTCCTCCTCTATCATGCTCACCTTATATTACCCAACACAACATCCACCACAGAACTAACATTATTATGCCCACAGCAAACACGGCTGTAGGAAAAAAAAAAAAAAAAAGCGACGCAGGCAATACAAGACAAATATCACTAGACAATTACCCTTGCCCCTGGCCCCCTTGGCCGACACAGGGGCATCGTTGTGGCCGGCGGCCGCCCCGAGTGCTTCACAAGAGAGCCACTCAAGCCCTGGAATCTCTGCTCCGTCTTACAGGCGCCACGCTCGTCAACATCATGCTCCTTTACAGCATTATACATCCCTTCCACTCTCAATCCTAGCTTTTGCCCCCCTTCAAGCCTTTGTTTTTCCAACCTGACGAATTACGCTTTTTCTGATCTGCTTGTGCTTGCTTCCTTCCTTAACCTCCTCTACATCACGACTATCATCGAAGAGGATACACTCCTTACCGCATCAAGCTCTAACCAATCATTCGCTGACGCTAAGTACTACGGCCCGGAGCCATACTTGCCATGGCTTCGCACACCCACCACACCAGATGGGCCCCCACAAGCGAAGAACTCGACCTGTACTTTACAAACAGGTCATCAAACACGTCAGTTGAGGCAGGATTTCATGTCTGCCCGCCCCTCTTCACTCTGCCTACAACCAGAAATGCATTTCGTCCCCGCCTCACTCATCATGGCTAGTGCTTCCGTCCACCAACACACACTAATTTGACATTTCTAATCTGAAATTAGGACCCAAGCTTGAAATTTTCTACACATCAGTCGTTAACCCTTATGACTACTCAACCTCCTGACACAAGCCTCCCCTCCATCCATACTTCGCTCCACCGGAAATCCATCCCTAGTTCTATCTCGGCGTTATCAGGCACGACACTGTCGTAATGTTTTCCTTTATGTATCTGCTTATCTCTGACGCACGATGATAAGGTCATGAATGCTATTCTACTGCCACGCTACTAGAAACGTCACGTCAACAAGGTTAAATGCCCTCATTAGCATGTTTGGGTCAAGTTAGGTCACGATCAGGAAGGCAAACTGTTGCCATAACACAAGTATCGGGTGGTCAGACTGGGCCATTAATCTCGATTCGCAAATATGATTAACTAAACCTAGTTCAATCTATTTGTCCAACACAGTCAAGGGAGAACTGATGGCAAAGAACTTCACTAATTTAAACCTGGCTAAATATGCAGGGCCCTTGGCCAAGCTGCACCGTGACTTGGAAGGGGGATGAGACAAACGATCAAGATTTTTCCACCTTCGATCAAGACCTACCAAATCTCCGGCCAACCCAACAGCTCTACATATGCCTGACCACCTAAGAGACTCTTAGCTCGTACATTCTCCGGAGTGGGTGGTATCCGCGCTCAGTATAGTACGAGCTTGTATCACTCTTCCAATCCCCCCCCCCCCCCCCAAGCCCCCAGCACGAGACCTGCAGCGCCAGAATCAACATAAAAGAGGGCGTTGTTCCTCCCACTGCACACCCCCACTCCCCTCTTAAACCCCCCCTTTTCTCTCACATGCGACTCTCGCCCGAATACCTTGGGATGCGAGAGACTGAAGTCACTTGAGCGCGCAGGCATTTGCGTCACTAACCAAGGGGACAAAAAGTGGTCAACCCTCAGATGGGAAGCTCAAGAACACCCACCAGAGAGGGATGGCTGCTGCCGCCGCCGCAGCAGCAGCAGCACCAAAATTTTTTGATTCAACAGCTATACTGCACACCAATCGACAACACTCAACAGAAAGTGCTTACAGCTCATTATACTTTACTCCATTTGAATAATAATGGCACCCTACCAATGAGATGACTATATCACAATACGTTGTACGAAGTCTTTTAAAGATTAACAACCTATCATAGCCGCTCTCAAACGATCCCCGTGCATAGAAATATCTAAAAAGCCAACACTACATCATCTACATTTTAAAACCATAATATATATCACCGTCATCATCATCATCATCTACACCACGACTAAACCCACTAATGAGGCGGGTAGCGCTCTGACGTCAAGGCCCCTAGCCCCTATGTGCAGTAAGGCTCAAAGTAGCGTACCGACACCTGCTGCCAAGGCTAGGATAGGGCGCGGTCTCAGCCCCACTGACGGTGGGGAGGGGGAGGTAATGGGATGTGGGGGCAGGGTTTATTAGGAGGGCTTGGTGTATGTGCGGGGGATGGGGTGTGTGTATTTGGGGGTGCAGGGTGGTGTGTGTGTGTCTGTCTGATGCAGGGTGTGGGTAAGAGGGTGTTTGTGAGGTTGTATTCAGGGTGTGTGTGGGTTGGGGTGGTGTGTGTGTGGGTTGGGGTGGTGTGTGTGAGGGGGGGGGGGGTACGAGGGAGGGAAGATGCGTGAGTGTGTGTGTGTGTGAGGAGCGTCAGGGTGAACGGGTAGGGTGCGAGTGGGGTAGGCCGAGTATGTAAGGGGGCAGGGTGCGGGGGCATCGGGCATATCTATAGGGGAAACTTCTGGGGTTGTGGGGGTTGGGGTACTGGGATTACGTGTGTGGGAAGCAACAAGGCTGTAGAATATGCTGGGTTCTGAGAGTGACCAGTGAAAGGCAGTGGTTCGAGGTGTGCTTGGAGACAAGAGAGGCTGTGTGTGTGTGTGTGTGTGTGTGTGTGTGTAAAGGACTACAGTGATGAATAAATGGCGGAAGCCAGTGTATGATGTGGGAGGAAAGGCAACACCGACATGACTCAAGGAGCGTGGTCTGGTAAATACATGCTTATAAGACGACTGTGGGGAGTAAGGAGGCAGTCTCTCCTTTGTTTAACGTTCATCGGAATCAGAAGGGCAGATGTTGAGAAGCGGGGGTGGGTAAGGGAAGGAAAACTGTGCCAATGGCACTTTGGATTGAATGTAGCGATTATTGAGGGATGTATAGGTAGTGGCATAGGGAAGGGGGTGAACCCTCTGCCCATCCCCCACCTAACCATTAACCTTGTAGCACTACCCTCTTCTCCGTTATTTTGAGGGGGGAGGGGGCACCAGACCTTGGACGCACCCACCTCTATGAATTATGCTCGCCGCCTCGTATCACAGTCACCTCAACAGTAAATATTTTGACCTCGGCTCTCAAACACACGTATGAACCACAAGCGTCAACGAGTGTGAATGATGGCAAAAACACCTTAAGACTTAACGTGGGATGTAGAATGCAGATGGTTATGTTTATTTTGTCCTGTGCATTACTGGCTACATTTCACACACACACACACACACACACACACACACACACACACTCTGAGCAAACGGCAAACACCCAGAGGGGGACTACACTGGCTGGGGCCTTGAGTAACCCTGCCTGACAGTTAGTGTGGCGCTCCTCCTGCAAAAACAAGTCCTTCCAAGGGCGGCTCCTCCATAAACTGGGTGGGGGAGGGGTCAGGGTATGGGGGAAGGAGGGACGCATGGCAAGCGGGTGGGGGGAAGTGGGAATCTAGTATCTTGGTGGGGGGGGGGGGGGGTCCTAACGTTAAGCATCATAAGCCTCGGCGGCAGCAACGACCTGACTCAGTCATTTAAAAGACGAAATTTTATTATCTACATCACACAACATGAATGTCATACCACTTCTGCCTACTTATATAATTTTAGTCATGATAAAAGTTCAGTGACGAAAACTTTACTTCTGTTATGCTAGTCTGTAAAGCATACGGGGGGGGGGGGGGCTGGAGAAGAGTATGTAATAAAAAATACTAGAATGGCTGACAAATACAAATTTCCTGACACAAGAGGCTTTCCACTAGAGCTACACTTAAACGGTTAGGAGGTTTAGACCAGTAATGTAAGACCATAACCATCTAATACATAGTCAAAAATAATTATATGAGAGGTACGCACTAACTGTAGAGAAGGAGGGGACAGAAATCTGAAAAGTGAACAGGTAAGGCCTGGTCGGTCGACCAAGGACGTACCGTGCTAACTTGTGCGAACAGGTTACATTGGGTTAGCAATTAGGGAATGACTTTTTTAAAGCAAGGATGAAAAATTTATGGACAATTGATGCTTATTTAGCAGTGGCTACAGCTAAAACACTAAAAGGTAAAAAGCAAATCTCTAAACACAAGAAACTCCAAAGATTTCTAGTACTGAGCAACAGGTACTGAGCCGTGCAGGTACTCACCTCGGGGGATGTTGAGGGAGTCAGAGATGCGCTGGACGTCCATCCTAGCGTGTTCAAGTGCCAACTGCTCCACTGTCTCTAGGATGTCCTTCTGGCAGGTAGAAGACGGCACCAGGGCGACTGGAGGCGCGGGGGCAGCAGGCGGCGACCCGACGCTCACCTCCTCCTCCACTTCTTGCTTCACGTCCACCAGCATGTCGAGGAAACCCAAACCATCGCTGCTGCTGTGGCTACTTGAGGGGGATACTTTGTTGTAGGACAGCGCCATTTTTTTCTGGAAGGAGTTGTCCTCAAGGCGGCCGCGCAAGAGAGGGTGGTCAGGATACGGAGGATAGTGAGGAACCTGCTGGTGCAAATTCGTCAGGGCCTGGTTCTCTGCCAACAGTTCCGACAGGTTGAGTGATGTCTCGTACCCTTCCTTCTTCTGGTTAACCTGAGGGCGGGCGTAGGGTGAGACGTGGTGTAAGGCTGGAGGTGAGGGACACAGAGCGGCACAGCTAGTGGGTGGAGAAGGAGAGAAGGGCTCCTCCTTAACCTTATCCAGCTCCCCTGGCAGATGCTGCGGAGAGTGGAAGGAAGGTGGAGAGTAGCATGGGTCGGACCACTGCGACGGGGAGGGCACCTGGCACTCTCCTCCATAACCTCCTTCGTGGCCGGGGCTCACCGATGCGCCCCCAGGAACAGCTTGGTTCATCTGCAACAAAATACGCCTTCAGTATATGTATATATATATGTAATGAAGTTTTCTATTCAGCTTGTATGATTCAGATTCTGGCTGAATGGTCTCTTACCACATATTTTTACCACATATTATCAACAATCACTGTATGTATGAACTCAAATATGAAATATTGTGCGACCCTTGGTGTACCATCCTACCCACCCACTTACCACATTACTAAAATAAACGTGCTTTTTTGTACAGGTCGCTTAGGGAGAGGATGTGAGCGTATGAAGCCAATTCGTCTATTATCCTGGCGATACCTCCTTCACTCAGGATATGACGCACGCATACGCATGCATATATATATATAATATATATATATATATATATATATATATATATATATATATATATTAATTCTGAAAGGAGGGGGCCGGGGGCTGGAGCGACATAGGAAATGATACTAAGCTTGGAAAAAAGTACTCAAAATAAGAAATTAAAAACAATACCAGATCGTGTGATGGCATTCGGCATGAAGAATAACGTAATATCAAAACCGAAGAGCATTTCACGAGTCAATTATCAAAACCTATACGCTGCATGCAGTGCGAGAAGGAGCGGGTATCGGGAGGGCTGGTGATCGGGGAGGGGAGGGGGAGAAGAGGCGGTGTGGGTCGTGAGTGCCGGGTTAGCGAGCCAGGAGGGGGGGGGGGGGATAAGGGGGAGAGATATACCTACGCACTTACACCAACCGTCACACAATGGGTTGGAGTTCTCCCTTCTACATTCGTTATTCCTCAGCCAATAAACCGTTTAGTTTGATTGCCTATACCAGATGTGTTACGTATGGTAGAGTAAGAGCTGTTAAGGAATGGCACTATATCAGGTGAGGCGTTGGAAAACTCCATCTGGTTTGGTGAATCCTCCTTTCACCGCCACTGCAACAGAGCCTTTTCCCAAACCTACATATCACGTCAGCCTACTTCCTAAGGAAACTTTTGTCCAACTACCTTATTATTCATTTCCATTCTACTTCAAATCATCAACATATAAATTCATAACACATACAATCCTTTATTAAATGCTTTTAAGCTACAAACCGCCTTTGACGAGTTCAGATGTAACTTTCTTATTTTTAACGTCCCATCGATTCTCAAGCTTTCATCATGTCATGCACTTAGGAAGAGACCCACTGTATCATTCACACCAACGCTATCATGTGTATCGTTGAGACAAAATATAGTTACGTTAAACTGCATCAATGTCTGCATCAATGTCTGAACCATAACTCAGTGGTCGTACCTGTACACTAACGTTTAGTAAATCATAAAACAATCTCTCTTAAAGCATAACACACAGAACACTGGTGTAAAACAAAACCAGAATTAACATTAAATTAAAATACCTATAAAATATCTATGATGATCATCGATATGGGAGCGCCAGACCGCCCAAACCCACACCCCAACCACCTGTAGCTTTCACCGCGCTGTCGTATTTCTAACCGTCTCCTACAGCTACATCACTTTGCAGTTACATCTGTCCTACCAGTAACTATCAACTTACCTCAGTGTAGCGTGGAGTAAGGATCATGATGCAAAGTTGAAGATTTTAGCTCTCGGAGCACTACTTCACACGTCTACTCCAAACGGCGTCTCGGCTGAGAATAACTCCATTGGTCTAGTATCTCGCCACCTGTAGTCATCGTTTCCCAACGAGTGCCAGCTACCGCTAGCTGGGGAATACAACTTTTTAACCTTCAATCACTGAAATGTCTTTTGGAAATCAAAGTGTATAGTATTCTATTGTTTCTTTGTTTCGGTTTACATCTGTTTTATTTGTTCATAGGAAATTTGTTGAATGATTGATTATGAAAATAAAAGCGTTTTAACTGGTAAAGGTCAGCAACACCAAATGACGTCATGGTAACGCATTAGAGCAGGGACTAAACATTGCTCAGAATGTTAGCAAGTTGCTGTTCTTGCTTCCAATTGGCTGACTAGTTCTTTCATTGTTTTACTTAACTGAACTTTACTCATTCAACTGACTTTTGATCATATCATGAGAGTAGTATTTTCTTATCCTCTCTCTCTCTCTCCTCACTCTCCCTCATTGGTAACTCAACCTCCCTTGAGTGAAAGTTACTCCCATCGTTGCGGACTAATGCGCACATTCTCTGTATCATATATATCCAAGAATATTTCCCTTAAATCAATAAAATCGTAAATTGAGTGGCTTCACTTTAGTACAGTAGAAATATACCATCAGTAATCGTATGAGATAAATGATCAGCCTTGCACGTTCATAATTACCGCGGGGACAAAAGTCTGGTTTTTCTGTTTACCAGTTGGGCCAGCCTTGGGCGGCGTGTTCCCTGGTGGGAGGTGGCGAGGGCCGCCTGCATTACACCATGTTGCCGCTGTGGCTAGGCTACGTGCCCCACATTCTCCCTCACCGCGAAAGTGACAGTTACATATGAATCATGAAGTCATGAACAACGCTCCATCACAGTTAGGAACCCATTTTCAGAGACACGATCTCTGCTTTCAACTTCAAAAGTAGCCTGCAGAGTTGCCTAACTATCATGTTTGAAGATAAGTACAGTGACTAACTTCTCGCTTTTCCCCGCAGTGTGTCTATAATTATATATTTTCAACAAGATAGAATTTTTCCCCCAAAATGATATAATCACTATCGTAATATATGTAAATGTGAAAATTGTTTTAGGAAACTTTATTGCTTAAGTTATACGAAAATCAGTATAACACGATGTAACTATAATGTACAAACTACTATATATATATATATATATATATATATATATATATATATATATATATATATATATATATATATTGGAAAGGATCACAGTTTTCCACTGGGAAAGTGAAACAATATATATATATATATATCTATTGAATAACTTGGATAGATATACTACTACAAATGAAACTGTGGTGATCGTAGAGGGCAAAGCAGCAAAGACTCTAAAGGGGAAAAAAGACAAGAAGTTAAGAAGAAACTGCGCATTTGCGTGGGAGAGGAAGTCAGAATTCAGCTCATCATGCATGCTGGCTGGCGCAGCCGCCGCTCTACTTGACACCCCATCGATGTATTCCTGCGCGCGTGCGTTAGTAACCCATGGAAATTTTACCCAGTTTCGCTTAGGTGACTTTTTTTTTTTATTCAAATCACCTGTCTCCTAGGTAGAACATAAGTAATAAATGAAAGATTAGGAAAGAAGAGAAAGTTTTGAAATGTTTATACATATGTATAAATGTTGAAAATCTATACTCATATTTTCAAATACAGTTATGATGATTATTTTTTCTGAAATATTTCTCCGTGGAAGAGGTCTTGGAGGCCCTGAGAGAGAGAGAGAGAGAGAGAGAGAGAGAGAGAGAGAGAGAGAGAGAGAGAGAGAGAGGAGCCTATGAGTTACGAGTACTCAATACCAGATTTTGCCCGAGACAGGACTGGCACATGGCGCTTCTCACAGAGCTTGCTTAGTTACAACGCTGTTATCTGCGGCAGCGACACTTGGACAATGACTGTTTACCTTTCTAAGTTTTCTGCGTTCAACTTTCCACTCCGACCATGTTTGTCTCACTTGGTAAAACGCTTGATTAGCCGCTCCATTGTTCTTGCACAGCATTCATATATATATATATATTTTTCCCCTCGTGTTTCTAGTATTCCCAGATATATTGGTAGATTTATTCACTCCTTTTCGTCCTTTATATCAGGCTTTTTGGGTAAGAACGTTTATTTACCGGTCTTTTATCCGCTGTCACGCAGGAGAGAGAGAGAGAGAGAGAGAGAGAGAGAGAGAGAGAGAGAGAGAGAGAGAGAGAGAGAGAGAGAGAGAGATTGATTTAGTAACACACACACACACACACACACACACACACACACACACATAACAGGTTCCCTTTCAAAGACTTGACATAAAAAGAAAAGTAGGAAAAGGTAAAAGAGAGAGTGTGAAGCAGTCACCGCCAGGATGCACCTCTCTAACATATCCAAGTTCACAGAACTCTGTAAAGGGAATTTGAAATTAGGGATATTGTATGAAAACAAGAATCATTGGGAAGCAAGTGCGAACATACGTAACGAGGCTCGCAGGTGTGACAAAACCAAGCACAGGTGTGCGAGAATCAGACACAAATGTATCAAACCAAAACACAAGTGTATCAGAGCCAGACACAAGTGGGTCACAACCAGACATTTAGACCCCACATCTCTGCCACTTGAGGTTGTTGGAACAAACCTAATTTAACCAATTCATTTTACGTGTTAACCTAATGTAACGATTTTGTATTGATTTCATCTTGACCCGGCAATTATACCATCTTAATTATTTTTAATAAAACTTTACACCGCCATTAAGGAAATACACTTAACTAACGTTGTCCAATCATTATTATTTTTTTCCCATATATCTTGTCTCCACTTCAGTACGACCATATATTACGTGGAGTCCCGAGGAAAGCTGTGCAGTTATCTATCGTGTCCAAGTGTATTCCAGTATGGCAGACGTGTGCGGTACAACGCGAGCACACACACACTGTCATATGTGGGTGACGATAATTATTGAACGCTACTTTTGCCTTAGTGTTATGAGCTCCGTTGTGTTATATGCTATTAAGAACATTCCTCCTCCCCCCCCTTTATTTTTTTTGTCTTCAAGAAGTTAGTTGCTGATATTACTGCTACTCTTAGAAACAGACGTAATGATAATGACACGTTTCTCACATTCGTGGTCGTTGTTTCCCTCCCTGACGAGGCAAGCGCTCGAAGCAGAACAGTGGCGCCATCTGCTGACATCCGCTGTCTGGCTGTCATAGATATAATTCACCGAAACCTAGCTACACCTCACCAGCCACAGCCAAGACCGACAGACCACCATTCCCGGGGGTCGCGCTGACGGCTTCTGGTTCAGCCCACTGACAGCACATCGCCTCTATACCATACATTCCTCACATCTCTCTGGATGTTCATACCACGATAACTCAAAGGCTCTTTCATTCCATCCTTTCGTATCCTCCTCGGTCACCCCTTCACCTTGCTCCTTCCACTTCTGGCAAGAATATCATCTCAGTCTTTCTTCGCTCACTCTCTCCATATGTCCAAACCATCCTGGTCAGGTATTTCAGTCAGGCTGCACTTATCTCGCCTACACACTGTCATTTCGTTTATGATCATCCTAACTCACATTACATGCTGGCTACATTACATGCTGGCTACATTACATGCTGGCTTAAAGCACTTGATTTCCACCAAGTCCATCCTTTTCCGTTCCTATGCACTCAGGACCCAAAACACATCCATACAACAGCGTCTGGATTACTATACCTTTAAACGCCCATCTGTGCTCTAACAAACACTATTCCCTTTCTTCCACAAACTCGTCAAAGCGATCAGGATGCCAGCCCGCTTTACCATTCTTTGATTCACTTCAGCTTCCCTTGTTCCATCATCTGCCATGTCCACTCCCAGGTGCCAAAAGTACGTCACTTTCTCCAGGTTCTCCTCAGACTCATGTTCAAGTCACCCATTGCGGAGGAAAGATCACCCTTGTATATGTTGGATCATCGTCGATGGACAAATAGGGGTCTCGAGTACAGTCTGCTGTACCTCATTACCTCACTTTTTTTCCCCTTTAACTTTCAACCTCCTCCTTTCACACATCTTCTTTTCCAAACTCAGACTCCAGATTCTGCAGTTTCCCCGTCTGTCTCGAGAGCCGTGTCATCTGGGCAGCAGCAACTGATGCGCCTCCCATGCCCGTCAACCCTTAGCACACCGCAGACCCGCCCTTCTTTCTAGGGCGTTTGCATTTACCCCCTTCACCACCCCGTCCATGAATAGATCAGACAGCTGTGGTGACATCTTTAATGCAGATCCCCATTCTCTTGGAGACGCTCGCTCTCCTCCTTTTCTACTCACACACACGCCTTACTTTTTCAATAAAAACTCCCTACAGCTCCAATAGCATTCATCCCACCCCATATACTCGAACACCTTCCACAGAACATCTTTGTCAGCCATATCATGCGCTTTGTCCCGGTCCAAAAACCCCATATATAAATTCCTTTATTTTTCTAAGTATTTCTCGCAGGTATTTCACAGCAAACACATGATCCACACACCCTCTACCACTTCAAAAGCCGCCGTCTTCCTCCCCAGTCTGACGCTCTGTATATACCACAACCCTCTCACTCGCCACCCTCCCATATACTCTACCGGGTATACTCAACAAAACTAATCCTCTGTAATTTTAGCATTTATTTTTCGTTCCCCTTACGTTTTATAGAAGGGCATCTTACATGTATTCTGATTGCTTTCTCTTTTAACCTGATTTCATCTCTGCTCATTTTATATCCTCACTTAACCACATCACCAGACTCAAAAATTACTTGATCACATTGGTAATCAGACTCAAAAATTACTTGATCACCTCTGTAATTGGCGTGTCGTGTATGATGTTTTTCAGTAACCATACTTGTACGTATGAAGCTAAGATTCAGTATTGACGGTGTATTTGTACGTATGAAGCTAAGATTCAGTATTGACGGTGTATTTGTACGTATGAAGCTAAGATTCAGTATTGACGGTGTATTTGTACGTATGAAGCTAAGATTCAGTATTGACAGTGTATTTGTACGTATGAAGCTAAGATTCAGTATTGACGGTGTATTTGTACGTATGAAGCTAAGATTCAGTATTGACGGTGTATTTGTACGTATGAAGCTAAGATTCAGTATTGACGGTGTATTTGTACGTATGAAGCTAAGATTCAGTATTGACGGTGTATTTGTACGTATGAAGCTAAGATTCAGTATTGACGGTGTATTTGTACGTATGAAGCTAAGATTCAGTATTGACGGTGTATTTGTACGTATGAAGCTAAGATTCAGTATTGACGGTGTATTTGCAACTCTTATTCTAGTGTGCTTAGTGACATGTCCTCATAAAAAGAAATCCACCAGTTTTGGAACTTCAACTTCCCTGAGGAGTGCACATATCAGTGTTTTTATGTACCACTCTGATTGTTTCCTCAGTATTACCTTTGTTTGTTCTCGCTCAATATTGTCTAGATGATTAGAATGATCGACACCCATTAAACCATTCCTTCCCTGCAGTTACTCTTCCCACTGTCGTTACAATAAGACATCTTAAATTGTTTCCTGTAGTGTTAGGATATTACTCATTAAGGTAGGGTTAGTCTTCCTCCTCCTCCTACTCCTACTTCGTTTTCTCTTGCCCACCTTATTGATTACGTCAGATCTTATCTCGTTTAGTAAGTTTTGTCTTCACAACTCGAATATCATTTGGTTCGGCTCCCCAGATTTGATCCTTGAAGTCCAACTCTTTTAACTTTTACTATCAATCTGTCTTCGTTTGCATACATTATTTTCAGTCGAACATTCGCATCGCTCAGTATACCTGACCTGTCCGAGGTACTGGCGATGTTCTCTCTTCTAGCCTTTCTTGACTACTTCCGTTTTCTTCCTTCCAACTGTATACTTTCATTCTCTCTCTCTCTCTCTCTCTCTCTCTCTCTCTCTCTCTCTCTCTCTCTCTCTCTCTCTCTCTCTCTCTCACCTCCTCGTTCGTAGGTTTCTTTAAAGCCTCGTTTAACCATGTCTTCAGTCATGATATTTCTTTCATGCACCGCTCTCGTGTTATGAATATTTCTTTACGCCTCTGTAGACCAGTTTCTTGCTGAATTTCATGTTGTGTTCTCCAGTTGTTCTGTCCCTACATCTTTTGCAGAACTGTTCAAACTTACAGGTTGCGATCAGGTCACCTCTCATTCTTCTCTCTTCCAGGGTGGGTAAAGTTAAGGCTCCTAGCCTTTCCCTGTAACCCAGCTCTCTTAACTCCACTACCACCTTTGTTTCCTTCCTGTTGACACTAGTTGCTCCTCCTTCTGTATTAGTTCTTTGTGCTGTTACAGGCGCTGTGACCAGACTAGAGAATATTTCACTTTAAACCATATGTAGGACACATGGACAGCTTGCTAAATCTTTCCTTTGCCATATACTTGAAAGATGTTCTAACATTTGGCGGCAGAGAGCTTGTCCCCATAACTTGTTCCCCTGTATGAGACCCTGGCGACAGGTTATTATTTTCTGCCAGCTGATAATACTGGGGCCAGCTTTTTTTCTTTTTTTTTTTTTGCCAGTATGTGCCATCCTCATGTGATTATCTGTGTGTTGTGTGTTACGGCGAGTGTTTTACACTCGTGTTGCCTCGTCTCATGACATTGTTATGTATGTACCAATGGACCACGTCTTCACACACACACACACACACACACACACTAACCTACGCCAGGTATCCATTTTATCGACCAAGAGAGGATGTGTGTGTGTGTGTGTGTGTGTGTGTGCGCGTATGTGTTCGTGTGCGTGTATGAGCTTGTACGTGAGTGACCCTGAGAGTGTGAGTACACATGAGTTGGGGGATACGTGAGGCACCATGAGTTGCATTCTCGGGGTGAGTATGGCGGCCACCAACCGAGCGTCGCTACCACAGTAATTATCGTACACAGCCACCCTGACCCCCCCCCCCCCCAATTCCCACTCCACATCTACCACCCACCAACCCACAACCCCCCACCAAACACCTTCCTCACCTACCGACCCGACTGAGGCTTGCTGATTTATTGCCTTACCACAATTCTATAATCCTTATATATATATATATATATATATATATATATATATATATATATATATATATATATATATATATATATATATATATATCATCTGATTTCCTTTCTTTTCATATTCGCCATTTCCCGCGTTAGTGAGGTAGCGTCCAAGGACAGATAACGAGCCTCGGAGGGAAAAATATTCACTTTGGCCCCTTTGTCTGCTCCTCCTTTTGGAAAAGTAAAACAGGAGGGGAGGATTTCCAGCCCTCCGCTTCCACCCCTTTTAATCGCCTTCTACGAACGCAAGGGAATACGTGGGAAGTATTCTTTTATATATATATATATATATATATATATATATATATATATATATATATATATATATATATATATCATGAACAATATAGAATTAGTTAACAAGCATGACAATATCAATGTTAATTTTGTTTTCAAACTTGTTAGCTTTGATGTTTCCTCACTTTTCACTAAAGTTCCTGTTGGTGACCTTTTAGAATATTTATTTGATGTTTTGGATGATATTCATTTACCTGTTTCAAAGTCTGTTTTAATTAAACTGATAGAATTGTGTATAAAATACTGTGTATTTCAGTTCAAAGGAAAATATTATGCTCAAAAATTTGGTATGGTAATGGGTAACCCTCTTTCACCTGTACTAAGTAATCTTGATATGGAATTTTTTGAAACAAAATTACTAAAGGATATCTTACCTTCTAATGCAATATGGTTTAGGGAAGTAGATGATGTTCTTTGTATTTGACTAGGAAATGAAAATTTACAAACATTTCTCCCTTTACTTAACAATTTAGTGCCTTCCATCAAATTCACTGTAGAAAATGAAAATAATGGTATGTTACCATTTTTAGATTGCATGAGCCATAGGCAAGAAAACAAGTTTAAGTTTAGCATATACAGAAAACCTACCAATGGATGCTCATATATCCATTATTACTCATCTCAACATGACAAGAGTTAAATTATTATCATCATTTCATCTATGTTCCTTAGGGCTTTACGAATTTGCAATCCAGAGTTTGTTGATGATGAGTTTGAGAAGATATATTCTATTGGATCTAAGTTAAAGTACCCTAGAACTTTCATAGATAAATCCCTTAGGTTAGCAAAGAAATCATTTTATAGAGTTGAGCCCAAACCTCCCATTGACATCAAGAATCTTTTAGTTCTCCCTTTTGATAATTTTATTCTACTTCCAATGTTGCTTAAATCCTTTAATGTATATGTTGCCTTCAGCAACAGTAATACCATAAAGAATATCTTAATCAGGAACTCGCCAGAAAATTCTTATGGATGCATCTATGAAGTCCCATGTAGAAATTGTGATAAGTTTTATGTTGGGCATACTGGTAAGGATATTTCTGTTAGACTTAAGCAACATAAATATAGTATAAGAACAGGACAAGAATCAAGTGCCTTGTTTAATCACGTTAAGAACTATGGTCATTGTATTGAGTGCAGTAATGCCATCTCAATTATTAACTCTTAACTCCAGTACCACGAGAAATATCTTTGAATCTTCTATTATTAAATACACAAAGAATTATAACCTTAATATTAGTGAAAGTCTATGCAAATTGGATAACTTTATTGTTGATAAGATTTGTAAACAATTCACCCTGTCTACATAATAAGTTTATGATACTCTCGTCTGTCTTGGACAATCACATTTTTACCAAATAGCTAGCTACGTCTCCCCGTTGTATATCAACTAACTTATATATCTCTCTTGTGTCTCCCCAGATGATGTGAATATTACACGAAAGTGACTTAAGAACTTATCGTGTTTCATTTTCCCCGTGGACTAATAGATATCTGGGAGTAGATTTGGCAGCGGATGAAACCATGGAAGCGGAAGTGAGTCACAAGGTGGGGGAGGGGACGAAAGTTCTGGGAGCGTTGAAAAGTGTGTGGAAGGCGAGAACATTATCTCTGAAAGCAAAAATGGGTATGTTTGAAGGAATAGTGGTTCCAACAATGTTACATGGTTGCGAGGCGTGGGCTATAGATAGAGTTGTGCGGAGGAGGGTGGATGTGTTGGAAATGAGATGTTTGAGGATAACATGTGCTGTGAGGTCGTTTGATCGAGTAAGTAATGAAAGGGTAAGAGAGATACTTGGTAATAAAAAGAGTGTGGTTGAGAAAGCAGTAGAGGGTGTTTTGAAATGTTTTGGTCTCATGGAGAGAATGAGTGAGGAAAGATTGACAAAGAGGATGTATGTGTCAGGGGTGGAGGGAACGAGGAGAAGTGGGAGACCAAATTGGAGGGGAAGGGATGAAGTGAAAAAGATTTTGAGCGATCGGGGCCTGAACATGCTGGAGGGTGAAAGGCGTGCGAGGAATAGAGTGAATTGGAGCGATGTGGTATACCGGGGTCGACGTGCTATCAATGGATTGAATCAGGGCATGTGAAGCGTCTGGGGTAAACCATGGAAAGTTTTGTGGGGGCGTGGATGTGGAAAGGGAGCTGTGGTTTCGGTGCATTATACATGACAGCTAGAGACTGAGTGTGAATGAATGTAGCCTTTGTTGTCTTTTTTTAGCGCTACCTCGCGCGCATGCGGGGGAAGGGGCTTGTCATTTCATGTGTGACGGGGTGGCGACGGGAATGAATAAGGGCAGGAAGTATGAAGTATGTACATGTGTATATATGTATATGTCTGTGTATGTATATATATGTAAACGTTGAAATGTATAGGTATGTATGTGTGAGTGAGTGGACGTGTATGTATATGCATGTGTATGTAGGTGGGTTGGGCCATTCTTTCGTCTGTTTCGTTGCGCTACTTCGCTAACGCGGGAGACAGCGACAAAGTATAATGATAATAATAATAATAATGATATATATATATATATATATATATATATATATATATATATATATATATATATATATATATATATATATCCCGACAAAAGCAGGTATAGAAACGTTTCTTTTTTATTCATTTTGATTTTTTTTTTTTTTTACTGAGGTGCATCTTCTTCGCACGCTTCACCAGCAGAACCCCAAGATTGCAACACGTTTCCCCCACAGAGCGCTCAGCCTCCTCCCCTCCCTAGGCTCTTCCTTCGTGACCTCATTATGTCCTCTGGGAAGTCGTAGTGTAGCTACGGAAAGTGACCAGCGTTCAGGAAATCTGCAGACCGACGTGTTCGACGGAGTCAGGGAGGCTAGCGGGAATCAACAAGGGTGTCACGACTCCGTCTGCAACGGTGTTAGGAAACGACGCCAGGAATGTGTCGTGATGGTCACGACCTGTGTGAACATCTCTGAGTATCTTTTTAATGTTCGGTGATTATATATATATATATATATATATATATATATATATATATATATATATATATATATATATATATATCTTTTTCTTTCTTTCATACTATTCGCCATCTCCCGCATTAGCGAGGTTGCGTTAAGAACAGAGGACTGGACCTTTGAGGGAATATTCTCACCTGGCCCCCTTCTCTGTCCCTTCTTTTGGAAAATTAAAAAAAAAAAAAAACGAGAGGGGAGGATTTCCAGTCCCCCGCTCCCTTCCCTTTTAGTCGCCTTCTACGACACTCGAGGAATACGTGGGAAGTATTCTTTCTCCCCTATCCCCAGGGATATATATATATATATATATATATATATATATATATATATATATATATATATATATATATATATATATATATATATGATCTACCTCTTGGCGCGGAAGATTCGAAATCTAGTAGAACCGCGTAGCAGGCCGGTGCGCTAACCGACGGTCCACGAGCCGACAAATAGAACTTTGCTACGCCTAGTTGCACAGTGGTTAGAATACCGGCTCATCGCGCAAGAAGACCTGATTTCGACTCCCCGCGCCCGGAGATGAATCTTTTTCATCTATCCCATGTATCCAGTGCATGTTAGAAATATATTAACTTTACCGTAGTGATGCTAGCTACATACAACCCGTGCGGACAGAGGTTTTCCCTAGTCCTTCAGATCACGAGATGTGACGAGGGACCTCATAGATTGTTGGATGGTTTGAAATGGAAAGCTGTTGTCGGCTCGTAGTTAACTCAACGGACAGCACACCGTCCAGGCACGCGGGTAGGACATGGCAAATAAGTAAGAAGGAAAACATATATACAGTATATACGTGTAAACTCGCCGAGAAAATTGCACACAGTAGTTCCAAGCTTTCGACGGTATTTCAAGCCATTTTCACGGATAAAGTTTAGAGCTTGCGTGTTTATTTTTCCCGCAAGTTTACTCATATCTGAGCTTCATGTTTGTATGTGATTTGCTACAAGAACGTATGTCTGTACTGTTGTTTGTGTAAGCACGCGGAATATTTTCTTTAATACACTGTTTGTTAAAGGCCATTGCATATTAAACACTCACTAGCTTTATGTTGTTTTTTCACTTTGTCTCACCATACGTTTATGGTTCATTAGATAGGGTATGAATTAAATGTCCTATATTCATTTTCACTTTGTTGTTGAAATACATGGAACGTTTCGGGCACACGTACACTTACCATCTTCAGTCAAATTGATTTTAAGCGACACTACGCAATATACAGAACAAGAACAGGAATGAATCACTTCTTGAAGTGTTGCAAACGACATCAGTGATGTAGATTATATGTTGATTGGTGGACCGTGTTCCCTCGGAGATCATGCGAGGTTGCGTAGTCGATAGTGGTCAAACTCGTTTGCTCAACAGCTTGGGGGGGGGGGGGGGGGGGTGTTTGCCTGAGGTCTCGGCACCTGGGAAAGTCCAATGGAGGTAGATAGTGGTGTCATTTAGGACGCGGTAGAGGATAACTGTAGAGTCCGAGCTTGTCCCGTACCTGGATGATTTTTGAAGAGATCATTTTCCCTTATGTACATGGCTTCTGTTATCCGTAGTCCTTTAGGGTCGTGGCAGTGTTTCAGTATCATCGTGTTTTCAGCGAAATGATGACGAATGAGATTCACGGAATGTTGCTGTTGCATATACATGTATAGTTTAGGGCCTCCGTTTTGAAGATGAAGCGTTAAACGTCTGTTGAGTGATGTGATATCTGAAGTTTATGTGTGTGTGTGTGTGTGTGTGTGTATATATATATATATATATATATATATATATATATATATATATATATATATATATATATATGGAGAGGTTCACTGTACAGTGGGGAGATATAAGACAGTAGAATGTCGAGGTATGGTGTAGGTTATAGCGAGGTGTTTGAGGAGTTTCGTGGAGACGTATTGTAGTGATGGTGTTGCTCATTGGGTTCGGAAGGACGTTAGCTAAGGTAAGCAAAGCTTTGTTCATTTTGTGTATAGATGGGTGGCTAGATCCTCTCTTATTGCGGCTCCGTTGTGGAAGTCTTCTAGTTTCTGCAACAATTTTTGTGCTGCTTCCCTTACCCATGCACCAGCTGGTAGATACCTCTACATATTTCATATTTCCCCTATCCCTTCCTCACTAACTCCCACCCCCCCACCCACATCCCCCCCCCCCCCCACATGCTACCTCCCTTCCCCCCCTCAACCCCCGACACTGGCGCCGTGGCCAGCACGCGTAATCTCAAGGCATTTCCTGATGCCTGGTGCTCCATTCCCCCCCTTCCCCGATAACGGTGCCCCCCCCCCCCCCACCCAACGCCGCCACCCCCCCTACAGTACTACCCCCTCACCTCCTCGCAACACTGTCATGTCATGCTCGCCCCCACAACACTGGCCCCTCACCCTCACAACACGGCCAGTCTTCACGTCGTGGGCAGCGGTCGCTGAGATGAGTCCCCTCAGAGGCCTGGCCTTAGATGAAAAATGAAAATAAAGGTCGAAATGATAGACGAGTAGAGGGAGAACACTGAAAAATACTCCGTGAACTTTAGAGGGAGTAGAGCATCGGTCGTTTTGAAAAAGAAGACGTGAGGCGATGGCTGTTAGGGAAGACATGCGATGATTAAGAGCTTAGAGGAGCAGACATCACAACTGTCCGTCCTTGAGTCGCCAACAGGCACTCAGTAATCATGTGACATGGAAGGTTACCGAGTATTACGTGGTGTAGCTAATTGGTAAGGGCACACGGGCAGCCGCTTCTCAGGAACAGAAGCCAAAAGTAATATCTATCGAAGAGGGAAAGAGAACCGGTACTGCGGCGTATGGCAAGTGGGTCAAGTTTTTAGGGTTAGATTGGGAGAGTGTGGAATTGCGTTGGGTTCGAACTCCTTTTGTTAGGTATGTAAGTAGAGCTAGAGCCCACCCTTATGTGAGGGCAGTGCTACGTGCAACGAGGGATCATACCTTCGTATATTTGAACAGCCTCTCAGAAGGAAAAAGTTTGCGGATCTGAGCGGGACCCCCAGTTTCTTACGGGCAGACATTCTCACTCAGTCAATAGTACTTTCACCCGCAACAATTCACCCTTCACCCATCACAGTTTACCCACAGCAACACCTTCCCACCACAAACCCCACCTCATCACAACTTCCTCTCTGTGCCACCATTATCTTACCACACTGTACACCCCAGCAAGCTCATTATACCACTCCATAAACTCCATCAAGTTCATCGTACCACTTCATACACCTCAGCCTCCTCCTCCTCCTCCTCACCCCAGCATACCCCCCCTGCCTCACTTGAACCCATCCTGGGGAATCTTTCCCACAAGCATCCTTTCAGTACATCAGCATCTTCTCTGAACCTTTGACATTTATCAACCACTCCATATAGTATACCCACTGTACCCTGCCTCCACCTGCCCCCTGCTACTGTAGCCACTGTACCTTGTCTTCACCTGCCCCTGCTGCTGTACTCACTGTAGCCTGCCTCCATCTGCCCCCTGCTACTGTACCCACTGTAGGATGCTTCCTCCTGCCCCTGCTGCTGTACCCACTGTAGCCTGCCTCCACCTGCCCCCTGCCACTGTACCTAACATAGGCTGCCTCCACCTGCCCCCTGCTTCTGTACCTACTGTAACGTGCCCCCACCTGCTCCGTGCTATGTGCCCCTCGCCCTCAGTACTGTACGTATTGTACTCTTGGTGCCTCCTAAATCTACTCGATCCACCCTTCTAACTCCACCCAGTCCATCCTTCTAACTCCACTTTATCCACACTCCTAAATCTACTCACTCTGTCCTCCTAACTCCACTCTATCTACCCCTCTTCACTTTATCCTCCCTCCTAAATCCTCTCAAGCTATTCCCCTAACTCCGCGGCATCCAAGCTCCTAATTCCACTCTATCCACCTTTCTAACTCTACTTAGTCTATCATCCTAACTCCACTTTACCCACCCTCTTAAGTCCACTCTGCCCACCCTATTAACTCCACTCTACCCACCCTCTTAACTCAACTCTACCCGTCCTTTTAACTTCACTCTGTCCACACTCTTACTCGCTGTATCCACCCTCCTAACTCAACTCTATCTACCCTCCTCACTCAACTCGCTCCACTCTCTTACCCACTCTCTCCGCCCTTCTGACTCCACTCTAACCACCCCCTAACTTGCTCTGTCCACTTCTACCCACTCTGTCCATCCTCCAGCTCCTCTCTGTCCATCTTCCTAACTCCACTCTATCCACCCTCCTAACTCCACTCTATCCACTCTCCAACCCACTGTCCACCTCCTTAACTCCATTCTGTCCACCCTTCTAACTCCATTCTGTCAACTATCCCAACTCCACTCTATCCACTATTCAAACTCTACTCTTTCCACTCCCTAACTAACCTCTGTCCACCCTCCTAAGACCATTCTGTCCAGCCTCCTAACTCCACTCAATCCACTGTCCTAACTTTACTCTATCCACCTTGCTAACTCCTCTATATTTACTCTTGTGACTATACTCTATCCACTCTCCTACCCTCATACACCCTCATAACTTCACTCTGTCCACTGTTTTACCCAGTCTGTCTGCCCCCCTAACCACTCTCTATCCACCCTCTTAACTTTACCCCATCCACTCTGCTACCTCCTCTACCCACAACCGATGCCACCTCCCCATCTTGTTCTCTTGCCTCATCTCTCCTCCTTAAACCCGTGTTGTCCCACACCTGAGGGTAAGCATGAGTGCTTGTCTGTGAGGCACTTCACCGCCACACTTGCTGCCTCCACATTCTGTAAACACTCACCACATCCCCTTACTGTCAGCACCTTCCTGAGTCATCTCTATGTCCCTTACTGTTGCGTACACTCTTACTGTTGTAGCAGGAGTCTGGTCCTGCTTTTCCCTGCTGCATAGTGCCACTGTACCCAGTCCTATGGCACAGTGCCACTGTGCCCAGTCCTGTGGTTCAATGCCTCCTTATTCAATCCTTTGGCACAGTGCCTCTACACTCTCCACTGTTCCTCTTTACCAGTCCTGTTGCACAGTGCCTGTGTATGCATTCACGTAGCACTGTTCCTCTTTACCCAGTCCTGTGGCATAGTGCCCCAGTACCCAGTCCCGTGTCACACAGTTCCTCTGCATCCCGTCCCGTGGCATAACGTCTCATATCCTGAGGCACAGTGCCAGTGCTGGAGACCACGCCTGTTGCATGAGGAGGTGAGGAGTGGCGGGGCCGACTCCCAGCCCACCTGCTTCCCAACAGCCCACCTGTTGTCTGGCGTGGCTCCCCCCCCCCCTCCCCCCCTCCCCCCACCCTCACCCCTCACATCCACACCCAAATCGCCCAGCTTCTCTTCAGTCACCAGGTCTTCCCTACCATCTCTCGTAACCCCTTGGCTCACTTCTATCTACTTTTCTACCGAGCAAGAAGGAGCGGGACACTCACGGTGGTCCTCCACCCACCCTTTGAGATAGGAAGCCGTGTAGCTATGGGGTATACGCTTATCTCCCCGCTTGTCTGCTGACACATCTTCCCGGGTCCCGGAGCAAAGCAGAGCCGACGCTGCTCCCTCCCCACCCTTCAACACCCCAGGTCCCAGACGCATGTCTGCAGATCCCTTATCATCATGAGCGCCATCATGCGCACGCTCCCTCAGTCTCCACCGTCCTCTGGTCCGCCGGCTGGGTATTACCAACCTCCACACACACACACACACACACACACACACCATTACTCAGTACTTTCACCCCAACCATTCCACTCCTGGACTCAAATCACTTCAGTAAACCATCTCTTGCCTTAGCTAGTAATTTCAGAGCACCATTCCCTCCCTGAGCTTTGTTATCACACGTCACACTACCTCCTCACTTGGACCACGAACACCACTCTCAGGGCCCATATACACACTCACCTCACCCTGGATCAAGGCTGTAGGCACACGTGGTCTCCATTGAATTTGTCTTATCTCAACCGTCTATACTTTACGAGCGTTTCTCCTGCCTCGGGCTAAACCCTCGCCATTACAAGATCGCATCAAAATGACGATCGCCACCAAACCAGACTGTCGCTAATCATTCCTTCCTTTAATTTCAACACCGTCGAGGTGAAGGAGGATGTCACCGCCGCCAGGAACACTTGCAGCGTCAGGCAACGCCGTGTTGGGCCCGGCCCTCCTTCCCGCCACGCCATCTTTCATTATGCTGACGAGGTCCTCTCTGTTCGCTGGATCGGAAAGGCAGGTCGGCAGGATCTTAAATAGTTTCCGTGATGAGCGTAGGAAGGAGAGACGGAGGACAAATATTAGCCGAGGGTCAATAAAGGTGCTCGTGTTGGGTGTCTCGTGTGTCGTCTCCGGTTCAGGCGAGGTGCTCAGGCACTTGTGTGAGGACCATGGTGGTCATGGATGCCACAGGAAGGAGTGGGTGGGGAAGTACTGCTGCACGGCTGGGAGTGATGTGAACGTGTGCCAGACCCCTCATCCTCCTCCTCCTCCTCCTATTGCCTGGGAGGAACATGATCCAACGTATTCCTGGATGTGAGAAAGGTCTCTGAGGACGAGGGAGTCGTTGGGAAAATCGCGAAGGATAGTCATGGTGAGGAAGTACTCAAACAGTCGCATATATATATATATATATATATATATATATATATATATATATATATATATATATATATATATATATATATATATAGAATAAAGCCTGCAACTAGTGGCACGAGTTATTCGGCAGAGACTCCGTATAAGCAGCTGGCGAAGAAATTTAGGGTAGAGGGAGTCGCACATGACGAGGGATTTGGTGGAATGAACCGCCAACATCTGTGTTGGACGAGACTACTGGAGGGTATTTACTACAGTGTGTGTGTGTGTGTGTGTATGTGTGTGTGTGTGTGTGTGTGTGTGTGTGTGTGTGTGTAGAATGGAGATGTTCTTCACCAGTGGAAGGGTGGCAGGATCAGTAGCCGTGGATCACTGTTGTCTGTGCGGAGGTGTTCCCTGCCCCACCACACACACACACACACACACTGAGTAAGTGAGGATATTTCCAGGACAGAGGCGTCTGCTCCTAACCCTACGGAAATGGAAACGAGTGTATGTCTTCGAGCACGACGGTACGACCTTAGGGTATACTGATTTGGTCTTCATACCCAGAGGTCGTACCGTCCTGCTTAAAGGTCGTACCGCCGTGCTCAAGGGTCATACCGTAGTGTTCAGAGTCGTACCACCGTGCATAAGTGTCGTACCACCGTGCATAAGGGTCGTACCGCCGTGCAGAAGGGTCGTACCGCCGTGCATAAGGATCGTACCGCCGTGCAGAAGGGTCGTACCGCCGTGCATAAGGATCGTACCGCCGTGCATAAGGGTCGTACCGCCGTGCAGAAGGGTCGTATCATCGTGCATAAGAGTCGTACCACCGTGCATAAGGGTCGTACCGCCGTGCTCAAGGGTCGTACCGCCGTGCTCAAGGGTCGTACCGCCGTGCTCATGGGTCGTACCACCGTGCTCAAGGGTCGTACCGTCGTGCTACCGGGGTTTAATCCTTCAGTATACACGTTACGCTAAATGTGTCCCGGATTTCGCCTATCCTGATTTTTCCGTCTGCCGGAGCGAGTTGTGATATATGTGTGTGTGACGTTCACGTATCACATGATACGATTTTTTCCTTACTTTTGTGATTAATGCAGCTTCCGTGTCTCTCTCTCTCTCTCTCTCTCTCTCTCTCTCTCTCTCTCTCTCTCTCTCTCTCTCTCTCTCTCTCTCTCTCTCAACAACTGCAGGAGCTCAGCCAGCGTATTTAACTCTGCTAACACGAAGACATTACGACATTTGAGCCTCGGAGATTATTTCTGTTGCCTAAGAAGGACGAAATTGATTATAAAAAAAAGAAAATCCCTTTTTAGAAATTATTTCTAAATGTCTCTTCTTCGGCCCGACTTTATACACGGACAGATAGCTATCGACAAGGCAGATTTTTGGCGTGCATCCCAGCATTTGCATTTGGGTGTAGCTCGTCTAAGTAATTGAGTCTTTGGAGTGAGTCTGAATGACATTTGTCGAAATCTTTCAGACTAATGGGGTGCAGTGTCGCGACGCAGAGTGGATGAATGCACTGCTTGTCTATAATGCATCTGACCGGCTCGTCCCTTTTTTTTTTATATATTTGTGTATTTTTTTTTTAAGATGGAGGCTTCAGTCACAGACAGAAGTCCACATCAAGACCGGGTCTTGATTGAAATATTGAAGGGGATTATGAAGGGGAAAAAGAAGAGGCAAGGGAAAGTATTTGTGAATTTTTGGTGGAAGTGAAAAACCTGTCTTTTAGAATGTGCCAGGTCGTAGTTATCGTGTAAGACATGAGAGGGTAGAGAGTTCCAACGCTTTGAAGTGTAAGGAGGGAAACGGTTATCAAAACGGCCCACTCTTGAGTTACCAACGGCCACAAAGTAATCATGTGACGCAGTAGCTTGCCGAGTATTGCGTGGTCTAGCTATCAGTGGGGACACACAAGCAGCAAGCTCTCGGGTGGAAAAATCGAAATAATGCCTATAGAAGAGGGAAAGTGAACCAGCACTGCGGCATAGGGCAAGAGGGTTAAGGTTTAGAATTAGCACTTTCGACACGGCTCTTTCAAGTAAGGATGCAGAGCTAGAACCACCTCAAATATGAGAGCAGTGTTCCATACAAGGACGGATTGATCCTTCATATAAACGGAAAAATTGCTCAGAAAAGAAATTTCGACATTTAAACAGGACTCCCAGTTTCTTAGGGGTAGACTTAGCTATTTCCGTAATGTGGGGTTTCCAAGAAGAAGTGGATGTTATGGTAATAACAAGTATGTTCACTGAGTCAAGAGATGGAATTACAGAATCGTCAAAGGAGAGAGGAAAGTTGAGGAGTTTTCGATTGAGATATGGGTAGAAACTGGGTCTTGGCATTAAACTTAATCAGATTTCGTCTTCCCCTCTGAAATATGCTGTCCAAGTCTGAGTTTACTGAAGAGGTTGTGTCGAGACGAGATGCAGATCGAGTAAGAGAAAAAGGAGCAGAATTGAAGGATGTATAGGAATGCAGTGTTGAGGCGTCAGCGCACGAGCGCATTTGGTTATTAGTGGAAGAGAGGAAATTATTAATAAAAAAGAAGAAAAGGTGTAGGGGAGAGGACAGAAGCTTGAGGGACGCCGCTGTTGATGGGTAAAGTGGCGGAGATTAATCCATCAGCAACCACGGAGATAGATCGGCCAGAGAGGAAGCTAGATATGAGGGAGCAAAGTGAGGGAGAGAAGCCACAGAGGGGAGCTTAGAGATGAGACCCCGATGTGACACCCTGTCGAAAGCTTTGGATATGTCAAGGGCAACTACAGAGGAATCCGCTAAATCTTTCATGGATGATGACCAGGCATTAGTAAGACAGGAAAGAATGTCACCAGTGGATCTTGCCTTACGGAATCCATACCGGTTATCAGAGAGAAGACTGTGAGATTCAAGATGCCAAAGGATGTGCGAAATGATGAGGGCTTTAAAGACTTTGGAAATGATAGATGTCATCGTGTGACATTTCTGTATATTAGTTGGCCTCTTTAGCACGATATTGCTCAAAGGTCGTGCCGTCCTGCTTAGGGCCGTACGCTCGTGCCCATGGGCTGTACCGTCTTCGTACCATCATCTTTAAAGGGAAATAAAAGCATCTGGGAAAGAGGGACGCGTCGCTTGTTACCAATTGAACCTATCACACTGGATACATCTTTGCCGAGCTGTTTATTCGCCATGGCCAGCCAAACAAGCACTGCATCACTTAACGCCTCTTTACTCAGAGTCGTAAAATTGCCGTCAGGTTCTGGGGTTTTACTGCGTTTGCTTTATTGCCGTGGAACTTTAGGTTGAGATTTTCGAAGACGGTGGCTGCGGGTGTGGGGCCACGCTGGGAGCGAGTGGGCAAGAAAGACAAGATGTGATGACAGACTTCAAGGTTCGGAGTCGATTTGTCAGAAATGGCTGCTCACCTGCCTGCTTGATCCCTTTGCGTGGAATGACTACAGCTTCTTGAGTACAACTGAATCTCTTTGATTACGACAGCTTAACCTTTTGATTGCGACGACTGAATCCATTGAAGCATGACGACTGGGCCCTTTGGGCACAACTAATGAACCGCTTGAATACGACGACTGAACCTTTTGAGTACAATGAGTGAACCGCTTCATTGCGACGAGTGAACAGTTTGAATACGATGAGTAAGCCCTTTTGAGTACGACGACTTTGAGTATCACGACTTAACCCTTTGAGTATGACGACTGAGCCCCGCTGAATAGGACGACTTAACCCCCCTGAGTACGACAACTGAATCCCTTTAGGACGACAACTTAACCTTTTGATTACGACGATTGATCATCGAGTACAGCGTAACCCCTTGAGGTTGAAGACTTAGTCACTGGACTACGACAGCTTAATCCCCTGGAGTACGACAATTTGGCCCCTTGAGTACGAAGATTACGTTATCGTACTCCGTGTGACTGCAACCACTAGAAGACATAACACAAAGCTTAAGCAGGAGGCGAGTGAAAGAAACTGAGTGGAAAAGAAAAACTTCTCCGTCAGTGCATGGAACTCGCTAAGATAGAGCGCTGGCAAAATGTGTAAGAAAATTATTTTGAAAGTAAGTATTTTAGTAAAAAAAAAATCATCCTCAGGGCTTTTAACATTTTACAGGCCAGAATTGCATGTCTTCGTCTTGGTACCAAGATGTACAAGACCGAGTGTCAGTATTGACGGTCCGGGCGCGTTCATCTCCAGCCTCGTGATCGAGGCCGTAACGTCATAGCAGGGGCACAGAATCCTTGGCGGCCACATTTGATATACAGGTTGTGTTGTGAGGAAACAACGTGTTGTGTATGCTTTTGTACAATCTAGTGGTAGATAGCATACAGTGTAAGGGTATTTGGTACACACACACACACACACACACACACACACACAAACGGTTCGCATCGTTGACTTATGATTTATGCACGAGCCCACTTGGGTACCAATCCAGGGCGTGGCAGTCGGTCCCACAGCCAACACAGCTGTTCATCCTCCCCTTGAGGTTGGTTGATATGTGGGTACCTGGTTTAGGCTGGGGGTTATGTGTGTGTGTGTGTGTGTGTGTGTGTGTGTGTGTGTGTGTGTGTCTGTGTGTCTGTCTGTGTGTGTGTGTCTGTCTGTCTGTGCTTACACATGAGAGCAAAGACAACTTTAAGGGACAGGGGTAACTTCAGAGCAAGACTCTTCTCGTAACACAGTTAGTAAATCAGTAATCACACACACACACACACACGCACGCACGCACGCACGCACGCACGCACGCACGCACGCACGCACGCACGCACACACGCACACACACACACACACACACACACACACACACACACACACACACACACACACACACACACACACAAGGGTGACCTGATGACAGTATTCAAGGTCTTATATCAATTAGATGATGACGATAGTCAGTAGTTCTCCACGAGGTGCACTGCCAGAGTTACCAGAGGCCAAGTCTAGAGGCTGGGAAAGAGGATGGTCAAGAAGGATGTAGAGAATTTCTGGTTTAGTGTAAGGTTAGTGGGATGCTTGGGATGGTCTAAGCAAGGAGACGATGAACGCTGGCAATGTACAAAGATTTGAAATATTTGATAGTGAAGAAAGTACGAGAGACGGGGCCCTACTAGTGTAAAACACTGTCCCCGTAACGTTGAAATAGGTGATTACACGCCCCTGAACATGTCTGTCTGCAGATGATGCCAAGGTTATGAGGGAAGTGAAAAGTGAAGAGGATTGCATCATCTTACAAGGGGACCTTGACAGACTCTCCACAGTTGGTCTGATATATGGTTGATGAAACTCAACCAAAGGAAATATAATAGGGATGGGTTACAGCTCAAAAGGGCCTTAATATGAATATTATCCAAGAGGAAATAAGCTACATAAATCTGTATGTAAGAAAGACTTTGGAGTTAACATTGCTCCCTGCTGGAGTAGGTTAGAGTTGTTGTGCATAAGGCCAAAACTGAAACGTGCTTCTCAAGTTTGGTCACCACACCTAAAGAAACACAAAGAGCTCGCAGAGAAGGTCCAGAGGAGGGAAAGAAGATGTTAACAGAAGTAAGAGAGCTAAGTTGCAGAGGAAGGTTAGAAGCCCTAGAATTTTAGCCCATTATGGAATAAAGAAGATTGAGGGGTGACTTGATCATAATCATTGATATTTTAAACCAGAATGATGACGCAGACAGTGAACAGTTCCTCGAAATTGTAGGGATAGAGTAACCAGAGGACATAACATGAAATTAAGCAAGAAACTTGTAAAAAAAAAAAAGGATGTGAAAAAGTACTTTCACAATATAAGAGTGGTGAATGATTGTTGCCACAGGCCGAGTGAAGGAAGCGATGAATGCAGACAGCAAACAAAAGTTTAAAAAGTTGTATGATAGTAGTCAAGGATCAAGAGGCCCCCACACGTGTGGAACTTCCGCGTCGTGCAGTACAAATATGTGATTACTGATACAGAATATTGCATCACACTTCTTAATGTTACTTTGTCTGTGTAAATTGAAAGCACTATATTGTCTACAGTGTAGCAAACAGGAGTGTAAAGTCTACTTATATATATATATATATATATATATATATATATATATATTTTTTTTTTTTTTTTTTTTTTTTTATACTTTGTCGCTGTCTCCCGCGTCTGCGAGGTAGCGCAAAGGAAACAGACGAAAGAAATGGCCCAACCCCCCCCCCCCCCATACACATGTACATACACACGTCCACACACGCAAATATACATACCTACACAGCCTTCCATGGTTTACCCCAGACGCTTCACATGCCTTGCTTCAATCCACTGACAGCACGTCAACCCCTGTATACCACATGACTCCAATTCACTCTATTTCTTGCCCTCCTTTCACCCTCCAGCATGTTCAGGCCCCGATCACACAAAATCTTTTTCACTCCATCTTTCCACCTCCAATTTGGTCTCCCTCTTCTCCTCGTTCCCTCCACCTCCGACACATATATCCTCTTGGTCAATCTCTCCTCACTCATTCTCTCCATGTGCCCAAACCATTTCAAAACACCCTCTTCTGCTCTCTCAACCACGCTCTTTTTATTTCCACACATCTCTCTTACCCTTACGTTACTTACTCGATCAAACCACCTCACACCACACATTGTCCTCAAACATCTCATTTCCAGCACATCCATCCTCCTGCGCACATCTCTATCCATAGCCCACGCCTCGCAACCATACAACATTGTTGGAACCACTATTCCCTCAAACATACCCATTTTTGCTTTCCGAGATAATGTTCTCGACTTCCACACATTTTTCAAGGCTCCCAAAATTTTCGCCCCCTCCCCCACCCTATGATCCACTTCCGCTTCCATGGTTCCATCCGCTGACAGATCCACTCCCAGATATCTAAAACACTTCACTTCCTCCAGTTTTTCTCCATTCAAATTCACCTCCCAATTGACTTGACCCTCACCCCTACTGTACCTAATAACCTTGCTCTTATTCACATTTACTCTCAACTTTCTTCTTCCACACACTTTACCAAACTCAGTCACCAGCTTCTGCAGTTTCTCACATGAATCAGCCACCAGCGCTGTATCATCAGCGAACAACAACTGACTCACTTCCCAAGCTCTCTCATCCCCAACAGACTTCATACTTGCCCCTCTTTCCAGGACTCTTGCATTTACCTCCCTTACAACCCCATCCATAAACAAATTAAACAACCATGGAGACATCACACACCCCTGCCGCAAACCTACATTCACTGAGAACCAATCACTTTCCTCTCTTCCTACACGTACACATGCCTTACATCCTCGATAAAAACTTTTCACTGCTTCTAACAACTTGCCTCCCACACCATATATTCTTAATACCTTCCACAGAGCATCTCTATCAACTCTATCATATGCCTTCTCCAGATCCATAAATGCTACAAACAAATCCATTTGCTTTTCTAAGTATTTCTCACATACATTCTTCAAAGCAAACACCTGATCCACACATCCTCTACCACTTCTGAAACCGCACTGCTCTTCCCCAATCTGATGCTCTGTACATGCCTTCACCCTCTCAATCAATACCCTCCCATATAATTTACCAGGAATACTCAACAAACTTATACCTCTGTAATTTGAGCACTCACTCTTATCCCCTTTGCCTTTGTACAATGGCACTATGCACGCATTCCGCCAATCCTCAGGCACCTCACCATGAGTCATACATACATTAAATAACCTTACCAACCAGTCAACAATACAGTCACCCCCTTTCTTAATAAATTCCACTGCAATACCATCCAAACCTGCTGCCTTGCCGGCTTTCATCTTCCGCAAAGCTTTTACTACCTCTTCTCTGTTTACCAAATCATTTTCCCTAACCCTCTCACTTTGCACACCACCTCGACCAAAACACCCTATATCTGCCACTCTGTCATCAGACACATTCAACAAACCTTCAAAATACTCATTCCATCTCCTTCTCACATCACCGCTACTTGTTATCACCTCCCCATTTACGCCCTTCACTGAAGTTCCCATTTGCTCCCTTGTCTTACGCACCCTATTTACCTCCCTCCAGAACATCTTTTTATTCTCCCTAAAATTTACTGATAGTCTCTCACCCCAACTCTCATTTGCCCTTTTTTTCACCTCTTGCACCTTTCTCTTGACCTCCTGTCTCTTTCTTTTATACTTCTCCCACTCAATTGCATTTTTTCCCTGCAAAAATCGTCCAAATGCCTCTCTCTTCTCTTTCACTAATACTCTTACTTCTTCATCCCACCACTCACTACCCTTTCTAAACAGCCCACCTCCCACTCTTCTCATGCCACAAGCATCTTTTGCGCAATCCATCACTGATTCCCTAAATACATCCCATTCCTCCCCCACTCCCCTTACTTCCATTGTTCTCACCTTTTTCCATTCTGTACACAGTCTCTCCTGGTACTTCCCCACACAGGTCTCCTTCCCAAGCTCACTTACTCTCACCACCTTCTTCACCCCAACATTCACTCCTCTTTTCTGAAAACCCATACTAATCTTCACCTTAGCCTCCACAAGATAATGATCAGACATCCCTCCAGTTGCACCTCTCAGCACATTAACATCCAAAAGTCTCTCTTTCGCACGCCTGTCAATTAACACGTAATCCAATAACGCTCTCTGGCCATCTCTCCTACTTACATAAGTATACTGACTTCGTATCCTGTTTCGATGAGGCTTCAGACATTACCGTAATTGAACAAATGAGAACGAGAGAAACAATAATCATACAATATATATATATATATATATATATATATATATTACTTATATACATAAGTAATATATATATATATATATATATATATATATATTGTATGATTATTGTTTCTCTCGTTCTCATTTGTTCAATTACGGTAATGTCTGAAGCCTCATCGAAACAGGATACGAAGTCAGTCTGAGCTCATGATATTATGAGAGATATCACCTCGCACGCACACTGCTAAATAATTATTCAGCAGTCTGGCAAATGAAACCAATCAAATTAGTTAATCCGTTGCCATTATTGCTGATATTGATAGTTTTAAAAGAGTCTTTATTTCTCTAAGAACTGATACACAGAGTATTTGTCTCGTGGGACGGGGGAAAAAAAAGAGGGAAAATGTATTAATGACACTGGTAGAATACAGTGGTCAGGCGCAAGATGTATTGATACAGTGTGTCGCACAACATTCATACATGATGTGTGTGTGTGTGTGATGTCACTTGGACTAGGTACTGTTGTAACTGCTGATCCTACTGTAGATGGCGTCCCTTCCCTCCTGAAGACGAATTTTGTTGAAAACGACACTGGATGACCTACGGGACGAGTTCCTTCCACAGGACTGATGACGTGCAGAAGTTAGTGAGGGTGATGAGAATACAAAAAGGAGGGTCACATATATCACACGTGGGGGATGCAGTAGGCAATGTAACGGCGCTCTTAAGTAATATATAGGTCAAAATGATACGTAGAAATGCCGACTGTACCAATAAACAAGTTAAATGATGCAGGGTATAGCTCAAGCGAATAGCAGACTCTGGGTATAGCGAGATAATATCTTCAAAAGTATCATTTGTCTGTCTGCGATCACAATAACAACTCCTCGTTGCCTCTGAGACCAGAAATCACTGCTTTTAGGTCACTGGACAGAGCAGAGCCGACACTGTAAAACTTTACCAGACGTAAGTACGTACGTATCTCTTGACCTAGACTTATTCTGCCAGGCAGTTACAGCATTACCTGGTACAGTTTCATTCATTTCCCTGTATTCTGGTGTGTCTGTAACCCGAGGCGATCAAAATAATGTTACAGTTGTCTGGTCTTTTAAAGTCCTCCAGAGGCTCCAATTCCCCACGGGCCGTTGCGATTGTATGTATATATATATATATATATATATATATATATATATATATATATATATATAGAATAGAGTGATTTGGAGCGATGTGGTATACCGGGGTTGACATGCTGGCAGTGGATTGAATCAAGGCATGTGAAGCGTCTGGGGTAAACCATGGAAAGCTGTGTAGGTATGTATATTTGCGTGTGTGGACGTATGTATATACATGTGTATGGGGGTGGGTTTGGCCATTTCTTTCGTCTGTTTCCTTGCGCTACCTCGCAAACGCGGGAGACAGCGACAAAAAAAAAAAAAAAAAAAAAAAAATATATATATATATATATATATATATATATATATATATATATATATATATATATATATATATATATATTATCCCTGGGGATAATATAGGGGAGAAAGAATACTTTCTACGTTTTCCCTGCGTGTCGTAGAAGGCGACTAAAATGGGAGGGAGCGGGGGGGGCTGGAAATCCTCCCCTCTCGTTTTTAATTTTCCAAAAGAAGGAGCAGAGAATGGGGCCAAGTGAGGATATTCCCTCAAAGGCTCAGTCCTCTATTCTTAACGCTACCTTGCTAACTTGGGAAATGGCGAATGGTATGAAAAAAGATAGAATATATATATATATATATATATATATATATATATATATATATATATATATATATATATATATATGTGTGTGTGTGTGTGTGTGTGTGTGTGTGTGTGTGTGTGTGTGTGTCTGTGTGTGTGTGTGTGATTAACATACAATCTTCATTGTAAACATTAAAGATCCTCACTTAAATCACGCCTGGACCCGATATAGCACACAACTTTGACTTCGGGGATTTATCTGACCTAAAATCGACAGCGCTTAATGGATGTGACCTTTAGACATCAGGAGCACTCAGCGCCGAGGGCCTGAGCCCCTGGTATCGCCTGTCGCTCTATCCTCCGGGCCTATTGAGACGATGTCTCCCATCTTCACCCTCACCCCCAACCTCCTACGCCCATCACAGGCGCCACGCACCCCGCCCGCCGTCAACGCGCATGGGATATTTTTGAAAACAGTCGAAATCGATGAAGATTCTGACAGCATCATTACTGAATTCAGCGAATGACCAGAGGATGGAACGTAGTAGATTTTTATTTTCTCATTCTATCGTACCTTCCTTCGATCTTGAACGTACGGGAATTTCGTTCGACATTTCAGTTATGATTAGACGTATTTTGATGACATGGCGGCTGAAAAATTTTGGCCCTTCGTCTTCCCGTGACTAAAGGAATGAAGTTGAACCATCACAGCTGACATGATTATTATTCTATTCTCTCTCTCTCTCTCTCTCTCTCTCTCTCTCTCTCTCTCTCTCTCTCTCTCTCTCTCTCTCTCTCTCTCTCCTGCACTTGGGGGTTGTCTCATTGCTTATAAGTGACGTCATGACTCACGTGGCTTTTGTTTACATTATGGTGGGGGTGACCTGCTGCGTCGACGGCCGCCGGGGTGCGCGGCCAGACCTTATGTCGCGGGTTATTACTGTCCTTATTTAGACACGGATACTGGGTCCTCTCTCTCTCTCTCTTCCCTCTCCCTCCCTCCATTAGTCCTCCCCCTAAGCCCTTTCACCACCCACCCACCCACCCCACCTCTCCCCCGTGCCGGCTATCCCCCTCCTCCTCCCCCCCTCTCTACCAGCATTCGCCATGGGTCAATTTGTTTCTGGTTTCTTCGACTTGTATATGTGTAAGGTTTCTTACACCGTGCTCGCTGGGGCGATTATAGAGAGACCGAAATTTGTAGCATGTGTCTGTCAGTCTGTCTAGCTGAACATCTGTCTGTCTGCGTGTCAGTCTGTCTGTTTGTTTATAACATACTCGCAGAGGCTCAGGTTACAGCCCACACAAAATGAGAACCCCCTAATTTACGGGACCCCAGCAAGGGAGACGCTTCAGGGTGGGGGGAGATACTTCAGTAAGGCTGCCACTTAAGACTTCAGTTTGCTGTCTGAAACACAAATTGAGAGAGAAGAAAAAACAAAAATCAGTTCACACGTCTATGGAGGTTGTATCCATACATACTTGAAGGAGTCCAGTTTAACGCAAGAGTTATGACCTACGCTGATCACACTCTTGATCCAGTTGCTGTAAGCCACAAAGTTGGTTGTTTCTCCTTTTTACATAGGTATTACCCCGGCTTCTGCTCCCGTCGTTAGCCAGACTAAGTCATACCCGGCAAGCTGCTGCGTTACGTGGTAACGTGCGTGGCCGTTGGCAACTAAAGTGTTGGTCGTCGTGGTGTCTTGGATCTTTCCGGGAACAGCTTAAATTTATAACTCTTTCCCTTCTGATTGTTTCACTAATATGACGATGTTCACCGTTGTAAAAATAGGTTTCCAATGTCTTCAAAAATGCTTCTGCTTCAACTCTATCATCTTTTCGTCTCTCTTTTTTTCGTTTCATTGAAGGCTTGGCCTCGACAAGGACTTTCGTCCGTGCGTGGAGCCTCCGACAGATAAAGGGAGTGAGAAAAGAATCATCATAAAAAGATGCACCCTTCTCTGTAGTCAGTCAGTCAGTCATATAAACCAGCAGAGTGACTCTCCACAGTGACTCTCGCCACCTCATGCATCACACGTATTCATTACCTGCGTATTGTATCAGCTCTCAACACTACCTACTCGCCAAACTTTCATAAGACCACCAGTTTACAGATGGTTTATATGGATAAATTTTGTTACAGTCCTGTATGAAAAATTAAGGATTTCGCATACTGTTTGGGAGGTGGAGAGATGCATAAGATATTCTGGAAATAAACTTCAGGCAATTTTTTTTTGTAAGACAAGACGTTTCCAGAAGTTTCATCGAATACTATGTTTTCAAATATGTTGGGCAAGGGAATGAGTAAGGGGAGGGTAAGCGATTCCAAGGCTGTGAAGTCAACCACTCGCCTTCACCAACAGCTAAACATTGATTTACACACAATAATGGTGTTACTATTCTGGTATATACGTCAGCCATGGTCGGCAGTGGTTATCAGCGGGAATAGAGGAACCTGATATTACTTTTATCCCTTGGTGAGGCTACAGATCTCACACTTGATTAATCAGGTTACGATTAATGAGGTTACTTCACTCAAGTACCAATCGAGCTCTTATATAAATATTTATGAATATTAGATTTTTGAGAAAAGACGAATATTCACTTTCGGTGTCACATGTATTTGCTTAAGTAGCCAAACTGGCAATATTAAAAACAGAGTCTAGATACCATGAGGAGACAGAGTCTGCGTGGCTTATCAGAAACGTATATTTTACAATTAAGACGAGGATGTTTACTGCCCAATTTGATAACCAATCAGCACCTTCAGGTCGCCAGGGAGGCGAGTCACCCCGCGTCTGGGCGGCAGTTGTGTCAGCTGACTCGTCAACGGAAAACATCCTTTCGTTTCAAAACACCATTGCCATACAGTGGTCACCGAGAATGTGTGATGCATGTGAGGCATCTCTCTTGTACGTGCTCCATAGTAAACCCATGACGGTCGACATCCTGTGCCATCATTATTTGTCCTTTGTCGTGTACCACAGACTTGAAATATCAAGGCTGAATCACCACAATAATACACTTTTTTTTTTTCCTCCTTCCACTTCACACTAATCTCGTCCTCCCATCTCAAGTATGATTCTCCATGTATTATCCTGGTCTCCCTTACCTCGCAACATCTTTTCTCTCCCCAGTGCCTTCCCTCGGCTAGCTAACATTGCCACTAAACACATCAGAAGATTCATTCGTTAGTTACATGGGCTTTAGGCCTGTATGCGTTCAAAATACTTTTCCGACCACTTTCACCATAAGTGATATCTCTCGTCTTCATTAAAAAATGAGTTTCAATACCACTTCTATCTTAACACTTAAGATAGATGATCTGTTTAATCTCTTTAGTACGACGATGTAATCCCTAAAGTACGATAAAGACCAGAGAGCAATGTGACTAAGAATCATCGTACTTGAGGCATTAGTCATCGTATTCAAGTGGTTAAGTCTTCATACTCTAAGGGTATAGCTAGGCTAGGTCAAGATAGTTTCGGTTAGGAAAGACTCTGATGCATGTGTGAATGCGGAATGGATGATTTAGTATTCAGTATTCAGGCGTTTATCCTCAGAAGACAATGGAGTCACAACAGGTGTCCGCGCTGACCCACAGCTTTGCTGGAAGTGTTCGCTTGCTCAGCAGCGACTGCTGGCGGCCGCCTGATGAAGCGCTCTGGCTCATTCGTCAGGCATGTCCAGTGGGTTTAGAGCACTCATGGTGTGACGTCACCACATCACGACGGTCACGAGGAATGTCCAGCGGGTTCAGGACTCGTGTTGTGACGTCACCACATCACAAGGATCAAACAGTCGACAACAATATCTGGCCGCTGGCCCCACACTCAGTGTACTGTGTCGGGCTCTAGGGAGATGTATGCTTCTTTGTTGGGGGTCGAAAGGACTGTGTGTGTGTGTGTGTGTGTGTGTGTGTGTGTGTGTGTGATTGTTGATACGAGTGGTGCTGGGGGTCGTGTGGTTGTGGAGATGTATTGTTGTGAGGACGCATGCGCGTGGAGGACATACGACTAACTAACAATAGTGTTGGGGTGAATGGTTAAGGTGATGTATGCTTGTGGTGATGTCTGGTCGTGGTAACGTCTAGTTGTGATATACGGTTGTGGTGATTTATGGTTGTGGAATGTATTGTTCTGATTATGTATGGCTACGGCGATGTATGGTTGTGGTAATATATACTTGTGAGACATGGTTGTGGAATGTATGGCTCTGATTATGTATGGTTGTGGGGAGGTAGGGCTGTGGTGATGTATGGTAGTGATGATATATGATAGTGATGAGTTATAGTTGTGATGATGTATGGTTGTGATGAATGTTTATCATTATAACTATAGTTTTCGTTGTTGGTATATTTAAGTGTGGTGATATATACATGGTTGTGAAAGAAAAGTGTGGTTGATGGGATCTGCACATTCAGGGTTGTGAAGTTGTGGGTCTATCCCGCTGTAAGTTGTCAACCAAGTTAGACAGAGCAGACAGTCAAAATCTTAAAGAGTGAGCGACGTTCTGGTTGCGAGGGGTGTCTGTAAAGGCGAGATTTGACAGTAATTGTTTCTCCTCGACGCCTCTGTCGAAGCTCCTTTATACACCCTCCAGCAACTCTGTCCTCAGAGCCCCTGATGCTATTGTTAAATCCTTTCGATGTTTGGTATACGGTGAATTATAGACTGTCAGGCGAAAGTGGTGAATAGAGGTCGTCTCTTTAACCCATTGTTAGGTCCAGTTACATCGTGCCGAGAACACGACGGGATGGTCAATTAAGCCGGACGGGACGATTCTTGAGGACAACAGTACGATCCCTCGGTGTGATGGCCCTGGCCTTTGACCTGAGCTGTAAGGGTCAAAAAGGATCGTATCGTCGTGCTCAAGAGCCATACGGTTGTGTTCAGTGTTCGTGCCGTCGTGCTCCAGGACCGCATAGTTCTGTTCAACGATGATACGGTCGTGTTCAGCGCTCGTTCCGTCGTGCTCAAGGGCCGTACGGTTGTGCTCAGGGTTCGTGCCGTCGTGCTCAAGGGCGGTACGGTTGTGCTCAGGGATCGTGCCGTCGTGCTCAAGGGCCGTGCGGTTGTGCTCAGGGTTCGTGCCGTCGTGCTCAAGGGCCGTGCGGTTGTGCTCAGAGTTCGAGCCGTCGTGCTCAAGGGCTGTACGTTGTGCTCAGGGTTCGTGCGCCGTCGTGCCCTAAGGCCGTACGGTTGTGCTCAGGGATCGTGCCGTCGTGCTCAAGGGCCGTGCGGTTGTGCTCAGGGTTCGTGCCGTCGTGCTCAAGGGCCGTACGGTTGTGCTCAGGGTTCGAGCCGTCGTGCCCTAAGGCCGTACGGTTATGCTCATGGAGTGAAACATACAATTCAGGTAGCCAGGTTGGCGCCGGGGTAACAAGTGTCATAAATCACCGAGATCACATAAGTGGCGAGAGATCCTAGCGACACAGCGCATGCAACACTGCCTTGGTCTGTCTGCAACACTGGCTTTGTGTATCCCTCATAGTGGTTCTCTCTGACTGCAACACTGCCTTGGTCTGTCTGCAACACTGGCTTTGTGTATCCCTCATAGTGGTTCTCTCTGACTGCAACACTGCCTTGGTCTGTCTGCAACACTGGCTTTGTGTATCCCTCATAGTGGTTCTCTCTGACTGCAACACTGCCTTGGTCAGTCTGCAACACTGGCTTTGTGTATCCCTCATAGTGGTTCTCTCTGACTGCAACACTGCCTTGGTCTGTCTGCAACACTGGCTTTGTGTATCCCTCATAGTGGTTCTCCCTGACTGCAACACTGCCTTGGTCAGTCTGCAACACTGGCTTTGTCTTTCTGAAGATTCGTATCGCACCTCGCGTTGGAGGGGATGGATTGTTAAGCTTCGTACCGCACCAAAAGCAAGACAGGACCACCGTTCTCGAACCCTTTTTTGTGCTGCACTACGCATGGTACAGGATGGGTCGCGAAGCTTCATTACCTCACCAGAAATGGTACAAGACGGGTCGTGAAGCTTCGTAACGCACCCCGCGTGGTGCAGGACGGGTCGTGAAGCTTCGTAACGCACCATGCGTTATACAGAACGGGCCGTGATGCTTCGTAACGCACCACGAGTGGGACAGACGGGTCGTGAGGCTTTGTAACGCACCACGCTTGATGCAGGACGGGTCGTGAAGCCTCGTAACCCACCACGCGTGATGCAGGACGGATCGTGAAGCTTCGTAACGCACCATGCGTTGTGCTGGACGGGTCATGAAGCTTCGTACCTCACCACGAGTGGGACAGACGGGTCACGAAGCTTCGTACCTCACCACGCGTACAGTCGTGTCGTGTGTTGTGTCCCTGCAGGCCCCAGCTCAGTAATGGATGGCATCGGTCAAGCAACAAACGCGGTACAAGCATTGACCCCCGGTGTAAACAGCAGTACTACTATGTTTAGAAATCAGAAGTTCATAGGTTACGCCATCATACCCAGGGGTCGTAACAGTCGTTCTCCTCAGGTGGACTATGTTCGCCCAAAGTATTGGCTTAAAAGAAAATAAGTTTGATATATCCGCTTTAAAGATAGCTTTTTTGGCCTTTAAAGTGAGAATCTGGTACCCTTGGATCGTGCATTTGACCCTGATGTACACCTTCATAATGGTCTGAGGCTCGTGGGGCGCCTGTGTTGAACAAGGGCTTCGAACCTGACCCAGATTCTGAAGTGTCCCTACACCCCAAACATGGGACCTGTGAGAGAGAGAGAGAGAGAGAGAGAGAGAGAGAGAGAGAGAGAGAGAGAGAGAGAGAGAGAGATGTAAATAGGATCTCACTGTTCATCAGCGTAATGTGCATGGTTTGAAATTATCATAAAGAACAGTGTTACAATATATATATTTCCGGGTGATTTATTGTGAATGAACCTGAGAGCAAATTAAATAGAATATATGTGTATGTGTGTGTGTGTGAGGATTATAAGATAATATCGTATCATTTCAGCATTATATGAATCGTTCCTTACATAAAACAGGTGCATGCTATCATGAATAAATATTACGTATGTTATCATGAATTTAATGTAATTTTTCCATGTGAATGTTGTCTTGACGCATGATTCACCCGGTACCCTTCCCCCTTTTTCTTGGTTCTCAAATGCTTCGCTATATGATATCCCCTCCTCCTTCTCCCCCCTTCAATCCCACTCTCCTCTGAGAACACAAGCAATATGCGCCCCTCCCTCACTCCCTCATTGTTCTGGCTCAGTCTTCCCAGTAATTGTGAAGACCCCCTGAACGACCATATGTGACCAGCGAGCACATGGGACTAGCGACCAAATGTGACCCAACTTGAATGTGACCAGCGACGAAATGTGACTCGCAACCATATGTGACTCGCGACCAAATGTGACCAGCGACCAGATGTGGCTGACGACCACATGTGACTCGCAACCATATGTGACCAGCGACCATATGTGACCAGCGACCAGATGTGACCAGCGACTAAATGTGACCAGCGACCAGATGTGACCAGCGAGCAAATGTGACCAGCGACCAGAACGTTAGATCAGTTTGCAGTCCCTAAAGTGAGTCACGTGTGAGCTGAGGGCCGGGGTTGGGAAGGCCGGAGGTTGTGGCGGGAGACCCGGGTGGGAGGCTGTTCAGGTACTGAGACCCGGGAGACGCTAACATATTGGCCACAATGTCTCCTGGGTGTAACCTAGGGTCCAGCCCTAGGGTCCAGCACTCCAGTCCCAGCCCTCATATCCAGCCTAAGGGTTCAGTATTCCAGTCCCAGCCCTCATATCCAGCCCTGGGTTCCAGCCCCTAGGTCTGTCTTCTAGATCCAGCCCTAGAGTTCAGCCCTTGGTACTAGCCCCCGGATCCACGTCAGGGGTCCAATCACCGCTCCTTCCCGCCAGGTCCAGACCGCAGGTCCAACTCCCTGGACCCAACCCGGGTCCAGGGGTCCCTGCAGCAGGCGGGTCTCGGCCGCCCCACCGGGCCAGACCAATGTGCTCGTAACATAAGTGCCCTCACAACACTGTGATGACTGCTTATCTCTAGCTCAGGGCGTACGAACGGCACTCTTGAGAGGTTGACCTGAGGGAAGCAAGTAGATATGATGATAAACGAATGAAAAGAACGAATCGAATATTCATCGCTACGAGACGAACCTGTTGGTGCGGGGTCTAGAGGGGCTCTGTTACCCCCACCCCCCCCATTCTCATATCTTCAGGAGTCAGTGTCTTCTTTCTTTTGGACTGGGTGGTGAGGAGGGAGGGCGGGAGGACGTGGTTGGAGAGGGTACTGTCCCATGGAGAGATGCAAGGTAACAGTAGTATAGTGTGATGTATGGTGTAGGTCTTAGTGAGGCGTGTGGAGGGTTTGCTGGAGGCGTATTGTTACTGTCTTATCTATATACCCTCGGCAGACTGTGTAGTGATGGTGTTGCTCGTTGGGTTAGAAAGGATGTGAGTTAAGTTATGCTTATCTTTGTTCATTATGTACATCGATGAATGACTGGAGCCTTTCTCAGTATTTTGAGGCTCCTAGTTTGTGTTCTCGTTATTGCTGTTGTCGAAGTCTTCAATATCTCTGTAGTTTATGTCGTATACACTAGTTACTGTCATAGCTTTCTTTGACCTGCTTCTCGTAAACATGGGTCAGTCGGCTCTACATTAAGCCGTTGATGTCGGTCTTCAGGATCTTCAAAATAATGGGCATCATTCATTCGTGACAAGTAGTAGAGCATTGTTCTGTATCCTCTGTGGCTTCAGCATGTGTGATCTGGAGGCGAGATGATGTGGGTAGAGGGGAGTACATGACTGGATGGTGAGGGGGTCATAGTCTTTACCAAGTGTAGGTTTCGCCTCTCTGGGAGGTGCCAGAATCTGTACAAGCTAGTCACGGCAGCTGCGTCGTGTGGAACTCTCTTGCATTAACCAATCGTGTAGTATGAACCCTCGTCATGTTGGTGTGTGGTCTAGTATGTCACACTTCCCTTGGTGTTGTATGCGATATCCTTCTTATCACTGTCTCCATTCCATCTCACTGTTGCTGGGGCTATAATGTCTTCCACTATGAAAACTCCATTGAGCTGTTACGTAGTTTGCCCACATATTCTTACATCATCTACTAAGACCCTTCCCTCTGAAACTCATTGCCTGGTTAGATGCTCTGTAACCGACAATTTACTCCAGCTGAATGATGGAAAACTTGTGGATTTTCTTTTTCCTGTCTTGTCCACAGTTTTCTTTCTCATCCAGTTATTCTCGTTCCTTACTCTCTCATGCCTTGCAGATGTCGGCCGACAGGAGTGGCAGACTTGTATTTTCACCACTGTGCATCGAAGCCCCTTTGCTTTTTGGCATATTTTGTTGAACCGGTCTCCTCTCTTTCTTAACCTTCCTTCTGTATTTGAGGCTAGAGGTCCCCATGTTCCTACCCTACTGTATACTTCACAAAACCCTTCATCAAAAAGCCTTGGTTCCTGGCTACTGATATCCATTTCCCAGTCAATGTTACCTCAGAAATTGTTGACATTTGTATAGTTTCCACGACCATATCTCGTCTTTAGATCTTGTCTCTGCTCGTTGATATCCTTGTTTACCACATACTCAAACTTTGAGCAGTATATAATCACCCTTTATACTGGGTGCATCATACATTACGTTCTCATTATTCATGCTGTGTCTGAAGATAAGGTCCAGCAGTGATGGTGTATCAGTCCCTCTCGTATCCTAGTATGTTCATTGACATGGTGGTACAGGAAAAATTTCATAATCCACTCTGAAAACTTTTTTGTGTCTCCATGACACCTTTGGCACTATGAGAATCCAAATCCCGCCAGCTAGTCTGTCTCTTTATGATTGGAATCCCTCTTTATCAGTGGTAAACTTACCTTCCTTGAGAAGTGCGTGTTTAACTGCTTCCTATACTATCGTGATTGTACCTTCTTTGTCATCCTTGTATGCTTGTTCTGCTTCTTTAGAATTCTGTGGAGGATTATGTGGTACGAACACCACCACTACACGCAGTCCTTCCTGTAGTTACAGTCGCCATCCCATTACTCATGTACCCCCTGTGAACAGGTCAGGTGAGATCTTATTTCTGTAGTAAAAGCTGTTTCTTCGTGTATTCGGTCCTTGAATTTTAGCTTTATGGTTAGTAACTGTGCGTTACGGGTTGAACTTGACACTCGTGTTGCCCCGTCTCTTAACCTTGTACAAATGTACCATGTCTTTAGCTAGCTCTCTCTCTCTCTCTCTCTCTCTCTCTCTCTCTCTGTATATATATATATATATATATATATATATATATATATATATATATATATATATATATATATATATATATATATATATTATCAGCCTAAGCCAGATACTCATATAACGACTAGCCCCGAAGGGTTATTAAACGCCTGAGTTGAGTGTAGGCCGCCTGCTACGCCCAGGATTCGAAAGGGTGTGTCCGTGTTGACTCATGGGCAGTAACAATGACCACTGCATTACGGAGGCCCATGTGTGTGTGTGTGTGTGTGTGTGTGTGGCAATGGGCAAGGTTTACACTCGTCGTTGCCCCTGTTGTATATATTCATGTAGATCCTTGACTTCCGTAATGGAGGCAGCGATCACTGGTTCTTCGTTCATCTGGTTCCACGTGTCCACAACGCTGTTACCTGGGGAGGTGCTTCCTCACCTCCCTCCCTACACTTCCCTACGTCCCTCCGGTCTGGATCTGCTTCCCCCTGCCTGGACTTGCTTCCCCCTGCCTGGATCTGCTTCCCCCTGCTTGGACCTGCTTCCCTCTGCCTGGATCTGCTTCCCCCTGCCTGGATCTGCTTCCCCCTGCCTGGATCTGCTTCCCCCTGCCTGGACCTGCTTCCCCCTGCCTGGATCTGCTTCCCCTGCCTGGACCTGCTTCCCCCTGCCTGGACATGCTTCCCCCTGCCTGGACCTGCTTCCCCCTGCCTGGATCTGCTTCCCCCTGCCTGGATCTGCTTCCCCCTGCTTGGACCTGCTTCCCCCTGCCTGGATCTGCTTCCCCCTGCCTGGATCTGCTTCCCCCTGCTTGGACCTGCTTCCCCCTGCCTGGACCTGCTTCCCCCTGCCTGGACCTGCATCCCTCTGCTTGCGTCTGCTTGTCCAGCCATAAAACCCGGACTCCCTCGCCAGCATCCCCTCCCCAGCCCAGCAGCTTGAAGAGGTCGCCTGATGAAATCGTTTCTGGGAGTCTAGGTGGGTGTTTCCCCGCCACCCCCCCCCCCCCCCCCCCGCGGCCACTCCCAGGAGAGGGATGGTTGGGGGTGTGTGGGAGGGAGGGAGGGAGGGGAAAAACAGGAGAGGGGGTAGGGAGAGCGAGGGAGCATATTGGGAATAAATGGGAAGATAGCAGCCATCCCGATGGTCTATGACGGAGACAGGTGTTGGAGGACGGGAATAGCATCATTAGTCCCTGAGAGAGAGAGAGAGAGAGAGAGAGAGAGAGAGAGAGAGAGAGAGAGAGAGGACAGTAAAGTAGAAGGCTCCTCCCCGCCCACCGCTCCCTCCTGCTCAATAGCCAGCAGGAAAATAGCTACGAGGGAAGACCATGTGATGTGGCGAGACTATACTAACGGGAGGGAATTTTATAGCATAAGACGATTGGAAACCTTTCTGATCCGGTTTTAGACGCCAGATATTTTTTTTTTTTCTATGTAGAATGTAAGTTCATTTCTAATGCATAAAGTGGTGATAAAGGATTAAATACGTGCACATCACATTCTAGAACAGTCTGATTCATCGTTGCAAAGTGTTTATTCAGCCATGACTCAAACATGTTGATAGGCTTCACCTTGAGGGCGTCTGGCGATCGCCCGACCGTTGACAGTACTGTGGCTGACGTGTATAGTGCACACACCCTTTTCCCTGAGCTTCATCCCGTTACTCCTGGCCACTACGTCTCTCCGTAGCGCGAAGAACATGTCGGGAGTTACGATGTCGATGTCTCCTGTTATCTTGAAGACTTCTGTTAGAGCTCCTTGGAGTTTGTGGTCTCTAGAGAAAACTAGAATGTTCAGTGACGAAGGGCCGTCATCAAGGGCCCCCTTCTTATTGCATAACAAACATATATATATATATATATATATATATATATATATAGAAAAGCAAGATTTGTATGTAGCATTTATGGATCTGGAGAAGGCATATGATAGAGTTGATAGAGATGCTCTGTGGAAGGTATTAAGAATATATGGTGTGGGAGGCAAGTTGTTAGAAGCAGTGAAAAGTTTTTATCGAGGATGTAAGGCATGTGTACGTGTAGGAAGAGAGGAAAGTGATTGGTTCTCAGTGAATGTACGTTTGCGGCAGGGGTGTGTGATGTCTCCATGGTTGTTCAATTTGTTTATGGATGGGGTTGTTAGGGAGGTGAATGCAAGAGTTTTGCAAAGAGGGGCAAGTATGAAGTCTGTTGGGGATGAGAGAGCTTGGGAAGTGAGTCAGTTGTTGTTCGCTGATGATACAGCGCTGGTGGCTGATTCATGTGAAAAACTGCAGAAGCTGGTGACTGAGTTTGGTAAAGTGTGTGAAAGAAGAAAGTTAAGAGTAAATGTGAATAAGAGCAAGGTTATTAGGTACAGTAGGGTTGAGGGTCAAGTCAATTGGGAGGTGAGTTTGAATGGAGAAAAACTGGAGGAAGTGAAGTGTTTTAGATATCTGGGAGTGGATCTGGCAGCGGATGGAACCATGGAAGCGGAAGTGAATCATAGGGTGGGGGAGGGGGCGAAAATTCTGGGAGCCTTGAAGAATGTGTGGAAGTCGAGAACATTATCTCGGAAAGCAAAAATGGGTATGTTTGAAGGAATAGTGGTTCCAACAATGTTGTATGGTTGCGAGGCGTGGGCTATGGATAGAGTTGTGCGCAGGAGGATGGATGTGCTGGAAATGAGATGTTTGAGGACATTATGTGGTGTGAGGTGGTTTGACCGTGTAAGTAACGTAAGGGTAAGAGAGATGTGTGGAAATAAAAAGAGCGTGGTTGAGAGAGCAGAAGAGGGTGTTTTGAAATGGTTCGGGCACATGGAGAGAATGAGTGAGGAAAGATTGACCAAGAGAATATATGTGTCGGAGGTGGAGGGAACGAGGAGAAGAGGGAGACCAAATTGGAGGTGGAAAGATGGAGTGAAAAAGATTTTGTGTGATCGGGGCCTGAACATGCAGGAGGGTGAAAGGAGGGCAAGGAATAGAGTGAATTGGAGCGATGTGGTATACCGGGGTTGACGTGCTGTCAGTGGATTGAATCAAGGCATGTGAAGCGTCTGGGGTAAACCATGGAAAGCTGTGTAGGTATGTATATTTGCGTGTGTGGACGTATGTATATACATGTGTATGGGGGTGGGTTGGGCCATTTCTTTCGTCTGTTTCCTTGCGCTACCTCGCAAACGCGGGAGACAGCGACAAAGCAAAAAAAAAAAAAATATATATATATATATATATATATATATATATATATATATATATATATATATATATATATATATATATATATATATATATCATGCGATTCCTGAAAATTGTAAACTACATAGATATTCGATCCTCGAGATATTCTGTAAATATGGAACACTGTGATGACGAATTTCTGTAACTTTTCTGACCCGTCGACTTGCGAGCGTTTCATGAAGTTGAGGCAGGAGAGACCTTGTGGTGTGTGGCGCGGAAATGATATCATCTGCACACGGGTGTGACCTCGATCTTTACGTTTTCTGAAATCTGTAGAGTTTCTTATTCCTGTGTGTGTGTGTGTGTGTGTGTGTGTGTGAGTGTGTGTGTGTGTGTGATGCACGCCGCACCAGGCCATAGTGCCACCCATTCAGTAGAACCCGAGTGAATGAACAGATTAAAAAAAAAAAGAAAGAAAAAAAAGAGTTGAAGCGCAACAACGATTTTGAAAGTTGAGACCTTTTGGCCTCAGAGTGAAAAGTGACCTTCCTCGCCTCAGGGAAGAAAGGACATGACAAGTCATTATGAAATCCATCTTGTAGGGGAAGAAGGCAGGTGTTGCCTGGGGTGAAGGGACGGAGGGGGAAGATGAGGAAGAGGTAAGGGGGGAAAGAGGAGGAGGGAAAGGGGAAGCGTGGGAGAAGGGTGAAGTGGCGGAGGGATAGAGGACCAAGATTTTGTGCAGAAAAGAAATCTTATATAAAATATTGTGGCTGACTTCCCGACCGTTTGACCTGAAAATCAATAGAAATCCTCGTTGTTTGCCGTCAGGGGAAGGCTCATGCTGAGGGAGTGGTGATGACTTCCACACTCCCTCAGACCCGGACTGCCGCCTGGAAACTGAGTCATCTCCAGAACCACCGCAGGAGGACAGCATCTCTACCCGCCTTGATCGTTGACCATCTAACGCCAAAATCAATAGCACTCTCCTTTTTTTATTTTACCCTTAGAAAGGGTCTTTCTACCAAGTCTTGATCAGCTCAGACGATGGATTGTCCTAGTTATCTTGCGGAAACTAAACTGTGGACGGCCAGTGGGACGAGTGGACAGACCGACCGACGGTGAGTTTACTGCTTCAGGGACGTCAGGTGTTATAGATCAACTCGAGTCTTTCTTCATGGGGTTTATCTCAGAACGAAGGGGTTAGTTTTGTTCCTCTTCTTTGTATTCGTTCTAGGGGCAGGAAAGATACGAGGGAGAGCGACAGGTAAAGGAAAGTGAGGCAAGGGTGGGAGTGGGGAGGATGTGGGGAATGGGAGAAGAGGGGGAGGTGTTCCCTAGGATGATAAGACGGAGGGGGAGGAAGCGGGAGAGGGGTGAGGTGGGGAGGAGAAGACACAGGGGGAGGAAGAAAACGAAAAAAGAAAATGACACAGTGGATGCCGAAATAGAAAATTGATGAGAGAGAGAGAGAGAGAGAGAGAGAGAGAGAGAGAGAGAGAGAGAGAGAGAGAGAGAGTGCTAACGACGCGACTCCGCCAAGAGTAGCAGGGCCAACGCACAGTGAGGACCACATGGCAATCTAGATGGACGAGTCGCGTGAGTGGCGTGTTGTCCAGTGTCGTGTGTGTGATGGTGTGTTTTATAGAATGAATGCCAGCGGCCTACATGTGGGCGGGGGAGAGATAAGACAGCAACCTGGGCCGAAGGAGTGAAACTCGACAGCTGCTGAACTGCTTACTCACTGCGCAGCCGTCACGAACCCCCACAGTCCCCAGGCGGGTAATACCGGCAAGAGGAGAGAGAGAGAGAGAGAGAGAGAGAGAGAGAGAGAGAGAGAGAGAGAGAGAGAGAGAGAGAGAGAGAGAGAGAACGTGGGAGGCCGGGTCAGACCGGAAGTAGAGGTGGAGGTCAGCGTTACCTTGGCTGGGGTCAGAGGTCGTCAGGCTCACACCGGTCTCACCCCTTCCCCCCAACTTACCCCAGAGCTGGGGCCGAGTTGATGGAGCAATATATATCTTATGTACGTGTGTGTGTGTGTGTGTGTGTGTACACCAATTATGAACCTACGGATCTAATTATTTACTTTATGTTTGTATGCGTGTGAGTGTAAGAGAGAGAGAGAGAGAGAGAGAGAGAGAGAGAGAGAGAGAGAGAGAGAGAGAGAGAGAGAGAGAGAGAGTAAACAGGTAAGAGGAAGACCTGTTGGCCTATATCGAGGCTACCTGTTCATATGCCACCAGCGGCAGTTGACATTAAGTTGTGTGGTGTGCGACGTGCACCCCACGGAGGGAGGGAGCCGCCCCTGCTGCCACAAGACTCACACTCTCCCCACCTGGGAACACGGCACACTCTGCCACCTCTCGGGAAATACCAGGAGAGTCCTCCCCCCCGGCGACGCGTTGGCTCAAGGACCTCCACCACCGAGCCTCCCATTGTCGAACCCCAAGCCGTGCTCTGTCGAACCCCCGAAGCTTACAGTGTCGAACCCCAAAACCTTGCACCGTCGGAACCCCCGTCCTGCACCATCGCACCCCAAGACCTTACTGCCGTAATCAGGCACCTCGGGATGGCATGCAGGACGAACTTTCCCATGTGAAGCTTATGACAAAAACTACCGATGCTGAAGGCCCTTCCCTGCCCAGCACAACAGTTATCTGCAGCCCACCAGAGAACGTTGGCAGCCACGGCTCTCCTGATCAACCCTAAAAAAAAGGATTCTTTATCATCTGCGTCCCCCCTCACAGACTGTTTCTGTAATCTGTGTCAAAGGGGCAGCAGATTTCCACATCATTTCACTGACTGTTCGGATGACACAGGGTCGGGGAGGCAGACAAACGAGTTAATCAAAACAAGAATGGCACATGAATTTGCGCGAGGGAACCTGAATGGGAAATTATATCCTGGGATGCTGGTGAAACGACGCATAAACACGAACATAAACTTATCTCAAGAGAAAACATGCCAACCCCCTCGAGCACCACGACTTAACACGTTCAGAACGACGATTTAACCCCTTCAGGACGATGACTTAACACCTTCAGTACGACGACTTAACCCCTCTCCAGCACGACGACTTAACCCCTTCAGGACGACGATTTAACACCTTCAGGACGACGACTTAACCCCCTCAGGACGACGACTTAACCCCTTCAGGACGATGACTTAACACCTTCAGGACGATGACTTAACCCCTTCAGGACGACGACTTAACACCTCCAGCACGACGACTTAACACCTCCAGCACGACGACTTAACTCCAGTACGACGACTTAAGAACCTTCAGAACGACGACTCTATCCGTCGAAGTCATTGCAGCCAAAGGGCTAAGTCATCGTATTCAGAGGGTTGATTCGTTGTCTTCGAGGTGGTTAAGTCGTGATACTAAAGAGGTTAAGGACACTTAGTAAGGTCATGTGGGGAACAAGGAGACGTCACGCGAAAACAGAGATACACTGACGGGAAACTTGTAGTGATGCGACCTGAGAGTTGCCTGATTGGTAGATTTTTGTCCCCCGGAGTCATACGACACGTCCCCTGGAGTCAATACGACATGCCCCCCGGAGTCATATCACATGTCCCCAGAGTCAAACAATAGGTCTTCCCGTCTCCCAAAGTCATATCACATGTCCCCCTGAGTCATATCACATGTCCCCCAGAGTCACACAATAGCTCCCCCGAAGTCATGTCATCGTTACCCCGAAGTCAAACAAAAACTTGCTTCACTGGTGATTGTCTGATACAAACGCCAGAGCAGGTATGAAATAGTCTCGCATTTATCATTTTCCAGCAACACTCATCATGATGCCTCTCCATGCAACGTGGTTTTGAACGGGGCATATTTACGCCTGTGTCATTTCAGTTACCATATATATATATATATATATATATATATATATATATATATATATATATATATATATATATATATATATATATTAAGGTTGGTAACCGGAGGCACATACCTTGAAGAGTCATGCAAGCAGCGCATGGCTTGGGCGCTCCCTGGCCCAGGCACGCGGGGTTACACTAGTGCCCTTACCACGCTGCTGCTGCCCCGCCTCGCCCCGCCCCGCCCCGCCCCGCTACCCCCCTCGTTTCCCCTCCAGATTTTCCCCGTTTCCCCGCAGATCCAGTTGGCCGCAGGGAGTTTCCCGAGCAGGTTCCCGGCACTGGTGAAGAGGGTCACGAAGACCGGCCCGATGATAGATAGTCGGGGCGGATGGCTGATCACCGCGCGAGTTGACCGAACTTCCTGTTTCTGTCTTTGAGGAGAAGGAGCAACTCACCGACGTGGCAGAGAGCACTCACGGGCGGGAGAGGGAAAAGTAACCAGCAGGGAAAAATAGGACCAGGAACCAGGACTGCTTCGCTAGCCGAGATGTCTCCAGCTGTGCTTATCGTGTAGCAGAGGTTATCTTGGCTGGAATGTAGTCCTACGTCCCTCTTCAAGTCAAGGATTGAGTCACCACAATCATAGTTTGATGTCTCTTGCTCAGATGCTTGTCACATTAACGGACATAGCGTATCGAATCATGAAACTCTTCTCATTCTGCCTCTATTTCCGGTAAGAATCGTAACGGCTATGTTGTTCGTAGAGTCCAGAATACTTCTGGAAAAAAAAGAGATATGTTCGCTGACTTGACTTCTTTAGCTAACTCATCTTTCGTTCCTTGAATCGAGATCATGCCCAACAGGTTTTGTAAACCAACCGTTCTTTCTTCTCTTCCGACCTGTTCAATCTGTGGCAAACTCCAGAGCTGATGAAGCCGTTCTTTTCTGCGTCTCATCATCCTCTAACTCTGCCTTGGATGATTCCACATCCCTTGCTCCCTCTGCCTCACCTCGACCAGTGTCCTTTGTACATGATCCTCCGCGGTCTCTACCAGCTGGGCAGACCGTGAGGGCTCACACTCTCCCTTTATTAATCAATGGACTGCCTAGTATATTTTCAAGCCTTTACTTCGCCATGGTCTGGACCGGCGCAAGCACATTAGCCTTCCCATATTTGTGGCTGGCTACAGACAGGAGATGGAGGTGACTGACGTGGAGATGTTAACTATCACATGACTTGCCCCACCACAGCAGTGCATCACAGCTCGTGTGGTGCGACACTTGTCCTTCGTGTGCTGTGGTGTATTGGTAGCTGGAGAAATATAGCGAATATCGCATACCTTAACTAATGGTTACAATATCTACTTCAAGAAAATGTATTTTGTAATTCAGTTGAATATATATATATATATATATATATATATATATATATATATATATATATATATATATATATATATATATATATATATATATACAGTAGGGTTGAGGGTCAAGTCAATTGGGAGGTGAGTTTGAATGGAGAAAAACTGGAGGAAGTGAAGTGTTTTAGATATCTGGGAGTGGATCTGGCAGCGGATGGAACCATGGAAGCGGAAGTGGATCATAGGGTGGGGGAGGGGGCGAAAATTCTGGGGGCCTTGAAGAATGTGTGGAAGTCGAGAACATTATCTCGGAAAGCAAAAATGGGTATGTTTGAAGGAATAGTGGTTCCAACAATGTTGTATGGTTGCGAGGCGTGGGCTATGGATAGAGTTGTGCGCAGGAGGATGGATGTGCTGGAAATGAGATGTTTGAGGACAATGTGTGGTGTGAGGTGGTTTGATCGAGTGAGTAACGTAAGGGTAAGAGAGATGTGTGGAAATAAAAAGAGCGTGGTTGAGAGAGCAGAAGAGGGTGTTTTGAAGTGGTTTGGGCACATGGAGAGGATGAGTGAGGAAAGATTGACCAAGAGGATATATGTGTCGGAGGTGGAGGGAGCAAGGAGAAGAGGGAGACCAAATTGGAGGTGGAAAGATGGAGTGAAAAAGATTTTGTGTGATCGGGGCCTGAACATGCAGGAGGGTGAAAGGAGGGCAAGGAATAGAGTGAATTGGAGCGATGTGGTATACCGGGGTTGACGTGCTATCAGTGGATTGAATCAAGGCATGTGAAGCGTCTGGGGTAAACCATGGAAAGCTGTGTAGGTATGTATATTTGCGTGTGTGGACGTATGTATATACATGTGTATGGGGGGGGGGGGGGGGGGGCCATTTCTTTCGTCTGTTTCCTTGCGCTACCTCGCAAACGCGGGAGACAGCGACAAAGTATAAAAAAAGAAAAAAAAAATATATATATATATATATATATATATATATATATATATATATATATATATATATATATATATATATATATATATATATTATCCCTGGGGATAGGGGAGAAAGAGTACTTCCCACGTATTCCCTGCGTGTCGTAGAAGGCGACTAAAAGGGGAGGGAGCGGGGGGGCTGGAAATCCTCCCCTCTCGTTTTTTTTTTAATTTTCCAAAAGAAGGAACAGAGGGGGCCAGGTGAGGATATTCCAAAAAAGGCCCAGTCCTCTGTTCTTAACGCTACCTCGCTAACGCGGGAAATGGCGAATAGCTTAAAAAAAAAAAAAAAAATATATATATATATATATATATATATATATATATATATAGTGTGTGTGTGTGTGTGTGTCACTATATTTCTTTTACCTCGCTTATCATGCGTGTGTAGAAAGATATGCGGTTTCCTTACATCCAGTGAACAGTGGATGGCAATAGTACAACACTGACGAAATTTAATTCGGTTTCTCGCGAAGATCCAACGCGCTGGAAAATGTGACGCGGGCCTCCAGTGGAACACGACTGTAAGGGGAAGGGGAATTAGTGTGCAGGGGGAGGGGAAGTGACGGGAGGGGCGCTGGTGTGCAGGGGGAGGGGAACTGGTGTGCAGGGGGAGGGGAACTGACGGGAGGGGCGCTGGTGTGCAGGGGGAGGGGAACTGACGGGAGGGGCGCTGGTGTGCAGGGGGAGGGGAACTGACGAGTGGGAGTTTCCCATGAGTGGGAGGTGCTCATGAGAGTTCTTCATGAGTGGAAGTTTCCTCATGAAGGGTTAGCCCTCTCTCTCTCTCTCTCTCTCTCTCTCTCTCTCTCTCTCTCTCTCTCTCTCTCTCTCTCTCTCTCTCTCACACACACACACACACACACACACACACGCAATACAATTACCCATTCAGTCCCGCCTAAATGTTTTATGATGACACCAGGTACTCATGTCTCATGGACCTAATGTGCAGGATACAGGTCTTCGAGTCTTCTTTACGTCATTATTTAGTGGTATAACACTTTCTGGTTCCCCGAACTGTTTGGCGCGCGAGAGATTAGATAACACATGCAAATCAGTTTCCTTTAAACCGCTTTTCTTTTAGCACAATTGTGTAAACATTTCACGATCGTACAAAAGACATTGTCGGTGAGATAATCGTTAAGTTACCAATGCTAAAAGAACATATTTCACATATCTAAAGGAACGTTATTTCACCATAGCCAAAGAAACGTTATTTCACCAAAGGTAAAAGAGCGTTATCAAAGCCAAAGGAACGTTATTATGCTCAAGGTTAAAATGAAAGTTATTTCACTAAAGCCAAAGGAACGTTATCTCACCAAACCTAAAGGAACGTTATTTCACCAAGGCCAAAGGAACGATGTTTTACCAAAGCTAATAGGAAAGTTATTTCACCTAAACTAAAGTAACCTTTTTTCACTAAAGCTTGAGAGAACGTTATTTCACCAAAGCCAAAAGTAGTGTTATTTCACGAAAGGCAAAAAAACGGTATTTCACTAAAACTAAAGGAACGGTATTTCACCAAAGCTAAAGGAACGTCATTCACCAAAGCTAAAGGGGCGTTATAAAGTTTTCAGAAGAGAACTCGATTAGCCTGTATTCAGTACGGCCTTTGTTGACCCAGATGGCATATGACATTTCCGGGAAAGCCATCATAATGGCAATGACGTGTTATCTGCAGATCATTTCATTGTATGCTAATTCCGCTGTTTACGAATACTAGGCGGCCTGGAAATTGCGTTATCATACAAGCGAGCAGCGCCATACGCCAGCAGCAGCAGCTAACGGATTATCCCTTCCACGAAGCTGAATGGATAATGTTGCTCCGCGAGTTATGCAAACAACAGGATATTGTGTCATCATATAATTGTAATGATAACTACAACAACGATAATGATAATGATAATGATAAGA